>NC_056523.1:321994838-321994920 GCF_019175285.1 Sceloporus undulatus
AAGAAGAGCCCTCCCTCCGGTCCATCTGCCTTGTTCCAGGCCTCAGAAGGAGAGAAGAATGCTGGACCTGATTCCCCCCCCC
>NC_056523.1:321994945-322018879 GCF_019175285.1 Sceloporus undulatus
AAGGGAACTAAGAATGTGTAAGACACCAACAGGATGTCAGTCATGATTGAAAGCATGCTTCATATCAGAGCTTGGAAACATTTCTTTTTTGGACTACAAGTTTATTAGGCAAGAAGAGTGCCCTCTTCGGGCTGGGAAATTTTAGGAGTTGTACTACAAAAAGCTTATACGGCAAACTCTGCTTGCATGAAATGAGCATTGGGCCAGAAGTCGTAGGGCCCTCTCAGAAGGAGCATTCTCTTATCTAGGCTTGTAATTTGGCCCTTGTCTTCTTTCTGGATGTAACCCCTCTCTCCAATTTTCTCTAATATGAAAGCATATTGCCAACACCCCCAGCTCTTTGGACCATAGAGAATGCTGGTGTAACATTTGCAGCCCATCCCTGGTGGTCAAGTGCAGCACTCATAGCTGGGCCTTTGGCTGTCATATGGCCACACTCGCAGCCCAATTCTAGCTGCCAGTGTGGGTTGAAGGGCATGAACAGGGCGAATATCACTCAGTCCTGGGCTCAAGAAGGTTGTTCTTATTTAAGAAAGAGAGAGAAAAAAGAATAAAACAGAGATCAGTTTCCAGCAAGCACCAAATCAATATAACAGAGAAACAGATAAATCTAGCAGGCACCTCTAACTTCAACACTAACTACAATAACAACAAAAATACACATTAACTTGTGAAAAGGAAAGAACCAGACAAACATGGCACTGCACCCATGGCAGACAACACATGTAAACATTCACACAGGACTACAAGCTGTCTGCAAAGCAAAGACCTTTGTTTGCTAGCATCTTATATATTGTTCCTTTTTCCTACCAGCTAGCATATACTATGTCATCATCTACCCTACAGAGTCGTGCCCAAGGAGAAGGGGGAAGAAAGCAAATTATTTATTTTTCAAATTGTTTATTTATTAAATCTCCAGGTGCCAGGAAGAGCTGGAGTCTTATCTCTTATCTCTGGATGCCACCCCTTCTCCCCTCCGTGCCATCTTGGAGCAAGGAGAACCTTCCTTGACCATTCTCTGACATAATACATGAGGCCGACACTTTTTTAAGACTAACTGCAGCCTGAACCAAGGTTTTCCTAAAGCTATAAAGGCAAAGCTGATGCTTGATCATATTATAAGCAGACAGATTTGGGTGTGCTGGGGAAGTAAAAGGTATCCTCCCTGGTAACAAACAGCATGAGAGCTAGAATGGGAACTGGATGGCCCTCTAAACTTGTGATTTCCGTGTAGCCAGCATGGTTGTAGTGCAGGGGTAGGCAACCTTTTTGAGCCGGGGCGGGTTGCGGTCCCTCAGACAACGGGGGGGCCAAAGCCGGGGGGGGGAGCTTCCACCTCCGGGGGTGGGGCCGCGTGCGGGGGTGGAGCTTCGAGGCTCCTTCCCGGGGCTGGCTTTTCTGGCGGCTGTGGGAAGGGAAGGAAGGACAGGAGGACCCTCGCCCCCTTCCTCCCTCCCGGCTGCTGTCTGGCAGCTGCAGGAAGGGAAAGGAGGAGGAGGAGGACTCCCACCCCCTTCCTTCCCTCCCCGCGGCTGTCTGGCAGCCACGGGAAGGAAGGAAGGACAGGAGGACCCCGCCCCAGGAAGAGAAACTCCTCCTATTTAGCCTGCACAACCGCCCTGCAGGTGCGCGCAGGCTACAGGAAGCTGCCGGTGGGCGGCGGCGCAGTGGCAGCGCACTCTGCGCGCTGCTGCCGCCACGCCTGTCTCTGCACGTTCCTCCTCCACCTCCTTGGCCATGGAGGCCGTCTGCGGCCCGCCATCCTCAGCGCCCTCCCGGCCGCCATGGTACCGCTGGTGTCGGCGGCAATCGGCAGCAGGACCGGCGGGGGCCGGATCTGGCTCACGGGCCGGGGTTGCTGACCCCTGGTGTAGTGGTTTAAACTGAACTATGACTCTGGAGACCAGGGCTGGAATTCCAACTGGGCCATGTAAACACTGTGTGACATTGGACAAGTCACATTTTCTCATTCTCATAGGATGGCAATGGCAAACTCCCTCTGAAGAACCTTGCTAAGAAAACCCCGTGACAGGTTTGGCTTAGGGTTGACATAAATCAGAAACAACTTGACGGCAACACACAACAACACTTAACTCCAGCAGCTCTAACCAGCCTGAAGTACCTGGTAATTGCAGTCCAACACATCTGGAATTCTGCATGATTCCTACGCTTGATCTGAAAACAACAGGGAGGGGATGGGAGAACCTTTCTCAGCTGAGGCTGAATGTCAGAATAATAATGTCAGTGGTAGTGTTGCCAGTTTGAGTGTTCCAGCAATAAGGGACATGTATATTTATGACAGTGCAGTTGACTGTTAGAAAGTAGCTATTATAAGTTTGTGACCTAGATTAAATATTAATTTCATTTAATGTAGCCATGTATTTTTCTGTAAAATTAACATAGTTCCCCATTGATAAATTACATGTACACATATTGCTGTCTTTATTATGGTCCACACACCAAAAATATGTTTCTTTCTTGTTTTGGCATCTTGTTCATCTATATAAAAGGAAAAGCTTTCCAGGCCTCAGATAGGAGACATCCCTGTATAAAGGACACCTGCCGCTGGTAAAGGACAAGATTTCCAATTTTCAAATTAGAGATATTTCATATAATAGGGGACACCTGGCAACTTTAGGATACTAACCAGACCAAAAGTAAGAGTGTGTTTGTGTATGTGGGGTTACCCCTTTCTTTGGCCACTATTTTTTTCTTTTCTCTCTCCCAGCATTTGTTGGGGTAAAGAGACAGATCACTCTTAGCAGAGATGAAATTGCTTGATTTGAACTGAATGCTTACAGAGGGCTTCTGAAATTAGGCCAAAGCATATAATTATAGATGAGTTGATCGACAGAAGGACTACAGGTTGTCCACCTCATGCACCTCTGGTCTGTATGTAGTAGGCAGACAAAGAATGGACAAGAAGTCTTACATTGGTTGTTGGAGATGAGAAATAGTTTGAGCAATTCAGACAAATAATAGACCCGGGAGAGAGCTCTACCTTTGCAATGTGATGATTAAAAAAATGAACTGGTCACATTTGTGTAATCTTTTGGGCAAAAGGCTTCATGTACCACATCACAAAAAGAGCCTAATTGTGGGTTTTATGAGATGGGTGGATCATTTTTTGAGCACAAGTGCAAGATCTGCATTGTGTGTGGGTGTTTAAACTATTATTCTGCACCATTACCATATTCAGAAGTAAATGTAATCTCCCCCCCTCCCTGCCCCTTTCTGCTGCTCTCATTTCTCTGCCAATTGCATTACATAATGCTCTTTCCTTTTGGACCTTAACAAAACAGAAAGGGTGGAAAGAGATTACACACACTTGACAGGGATGTAAAAACTGCAGGATTTGCAAGTGCAGCAGTTTAATTGTTCTCTATGAGGTACTATTTGACTCTGAAAGTATCACCATACCATAGTTCCTGGTACATATATTAGTACTTCTGCTAATCTGCAACCTTGTAACAGCAGGAACATTTTCTCTGACTCACTGGAATGTTTTGCTTCTCCCTCTCACATTTTTTTGACAAAGAAACATAAGCAAATTGTCAAAAGGATTCTTGTTTTAACATAATTTTTACTCCCACCTTTCTCATCTACAAAGCTCAGCCAGGTTGCAGCCATTCACAACCCCTTCCTCCAAAAACATTATTTAAAAAGTACCATTAAGTGGAAAACTTTTTTTCAGAACTCATAAACAGTTAAAGAAGAGATGTTGCATAAAATGTGTGGAAAATGGCCATCAGGAACTCAGTT
The DNA here is from genome assembly GCF_019175285.1 of Sceloporus undulatus. NCBI lineage: Eukaryota > Metazoa > Chordata > Lepidosauria > Squamata > Phrynosomatidae > Sceloporus > Sceloporus undulatus. The sequence goes on from NC_056523.1 coordinate 321,998,708, forward strand.
CAATCCTGAGAATTTGAGCTGAGCTACAACAGCTGAAATTTTGGACTATAACTCCCAAAATCCGTATGGCCATCATGCCCTGTGCCTGGTTGGCTGTGGGATTCTAAGAGCTGTGAACCAGAAAGTAATCTTTCCAATTTTTGAATTTTTCAAGCTCCTAGATTGAGAATGGGAAACCTGTTGCCTTCAGACTGGAAACCTGATGCCTGTCTACTGCAGCCTCCAGCATACTCCATGCTGGATGGGGACAGTGGAGGTGCATGCAGCATATAGGAGGGTCAAAGATGGGTTGGGAATTCAGAGAAAGCTGGACTAAAGCAAGATGAAGGAACATGGTTCCTGCATACCTAATAAGTGTTTAGAATAGAAGATGGGCATGACTACCATAGCTGCTGTAGCTCCTGGTTTTACATGACTGTAAAGGTGAAGGAGCAGTGATGGCGAAGGCTCTCAAGGTTTGGGCACCAGGGCTTTTTGGTTAGCATAAAATCATCTGTCACTCTGCTCATTCTTTACTGATTTCTCTGAGCTTAGTGGCAATTCATGATAGTATACAGCATGGTTAGTGGTTTTGAACATTGGACTATTACCTGGAGATCAGTTCCAATCCCAACACAGCCATGTAAACGTACTGGGTGACCTGGGAAGGTCACACTCTCTCAGCCTCAAAGGATGGCAATGGCAAACCTCTCTAAGAAACTTGACAAGAAAATAATGCGACAGTTCACTTATGGTTGCCATAAGTCGGAAACAACCTGAAAGCAGACAACGGGATAACTGTGTGTTGTGTGTGTGTGTTGTGTGTGTGCCGCGCACATAAGACAGGGAGATAATTTTCTCAGCAACAATATATTGTTGTGAATTCCTCCTGTGACCAAAAATGGTACATCTTGAACTGGGAAACATGCTCTATGACATGATTTAGGAGCTGGGTAGTTTAGCCTGGAGAAGAGATGGTTAAGAAGTCATAGATAGCCTGTTTAAGTATTTGAAGGGATCATACTGAGGATGGATCAGCTTGTTTTCTGCTGATCCAGAGACTAGGACGGAGAGCAATGGATTCAAAATAGAAGAAAAGAGATTTCATCTCAACATTAGGAAGAACCTCCTGAGAGTAAGAACTGTTTGACAGTGTAAAACAGTCACTCAGAGAGTAGTGGAGTCTCCTTCTTTGAAAGTTTTAAATAGAGCTGGAAGGCCATCTGTTGGAGTGTTTGGATTGTGTATTCCGGCATGGAAAGAGGTGGACTAGATGGCCCTTGTGGTCTCTTCCAACCCATGATTCTGTGATCTGTTTTGTTTGTTGCTTGGTCTTGATTGGGCAATTAAACCCATTAGATTACAAAATACGTCTGGTAGTGAGATACAAACTGCTAGGATTAGTTTTGTAGTTATGGATTGATGTCTGTATTTTTAAAGCTTTATTTATGTATTACAAGACAGCAACAATCAATCATCATCCCTCCCCATTTGCCCCTCTCCCAGCTTAGCATTTTTTATAAAAAGAAAGAAATGGAAATGGGCCTTGTTCAGTGCGATTACCTTCTATAAATCTAACAAATAAAGACTCCGTAATTTTTTTTAAAAGGAGTGTTCAAATTAATCCTCCAATTAGACTTATTTTAACCCTTCTGCTGTATTTCTGCCTCATATCTGTGGTTTTCAGCATTAATATATTGAGTAAAAATATACCTGCTAAATAAAATGCTTTTGGTTTTGCTTTGGTTTGCTCAATAAAATATTATAAGATAATTTTGACAATATTATAAAAAGTCTGTATGACTATAAACCTTTTTTAACAGATAGTGTATACTTGTGACCTTTTTTCCTATCCATGAGCTATACAATCTGATGAAATCCTATATAAAAAAAATGTTTGTTATTCTTTTCAAAAAGACCAATAGACACACTTAGGATCCTTCACAATTAGTTTCTTTAAAGTAGAAGAAAGCTCTTGAATTATTAAGTCCAAAAGGAATGGACAGTTGGCAATATCAATATATGATATATATGATATTATGGCGTCGCCAAGGGTGCCCCAGACTACAATGCCTCAAAGATAGATGTCCATCTAAATCCGTGTGCTCTTGCTGCCTATTTTTGGCTTTCCTTGGGGCATGGTATCATGAATACCGGCCACTGTGACATTTATTACAGCACCAGTCACATGGGCCATGTCCTTTCTTGTTTCTCACCACACAAAGAAAGTAGAGATGTGAACCTAGAAAAAAACTTGACAAATTCAGAAAACCTCTTGGAAGTCTCAGCTAAATGGGCTTTGAGTATTCTTTTTTAGAATGAAGAATAAAGACTGTAAGACAAAGTATTCATGTATTTGCTCCTCCAACTTTATTTCTAAAAGCTATATAGCTGAAAACTGTAAGACTGCATTTTGTGGAAACCTGAAGCACTAGAAATTTCTGGCTGATAATTCTAAACACCTCACTAAACACAAATCCAGGACTCTGTAGGAAGGAACAATGGGATTTAAAGGATTCATGGTGCTATAACTGCACAGTCTGAAAGGGCTCATGCTTGGTCTCTGAAATGGCAGCAGAAGTTCAGAGAAAAGGTTGCTTCCCTACTCTTGCCAGTGTTACCCTTGGAGTTGTGAGGTCAGGGAACGGTAAGAAATAGTTTCTCTCTTCTAACAGTTCTAGAATAGACATATGCATTGGGGAGCTGGTAACTTCCAGTTCATTGGGGTGGTGAATCCTCTTGGATTTAACTTTAACTTTAAAAGGAGTTGCCCAAGGTGCTGAACCCTGTTCCCCAATAGGGTTGCAGAGATCTTGCAGCACCTTTGAACTAACTGAGATGAAGTTGGTAGCATGTGCTCTCTTGTAGGCCTGAATCTACTTCCGTAGGTTCAAGTCCACAAAACTCAGGCTACTAACTCCTCTCTTTCCGTTTTGTCTCAAAGGTGCGGCATGATCCCTTTGCATAATGATTTTCCAGAATAACACAGCTATGTCTTTGAATTCACTGTAAACAGGTTGAGCATCTTGGATTTTTTTAAAAAAAAATCCAGACTATATTTAGAGCAAATCATGGTTTCCTGAATATGGCAGCCACCAATACTTAGGACGCCATCACACAAGCCTGTTATCCCACAGCAACCACATCATAAGATACAGATGACATACCAGTTTAAAAACACTCACTATCGCATCTTCTGTAATTGTGCCAATTGTGCCATTGGTTTGAAAACACACATTTGTTTATACCTGTGCTTCTTGTCTTCCAGTTCTCTCTTTTCCTGTGTTATCTTCCCCCCACCCCACTCCCTCCCTTTCTGTGGCTTTGCAGATTGGGTCTTCCCCAAAAGATTATTTTTAAAAAAGTCAGGAGGAGAAGCAGATGTGGACCCATGTGAAATGTGTTAGAAAAATATCTCTGCTGTGTCAAAGGGAAAACATCTGCTGCAACCATGGGAGGGGAGAGATGCAGTTGATAGGCCCAACAGGAGGGCATGTTGGATTAAGAGAGGGGGTGTTTCCCTGGGTGGGAGAGGAGTGAAATGGGAGCTAACCTTGCTAAGCCTTCTTCTTCTCCCAGGGCTCTTTTCTTAGACCTTTGTCATGGCGCCTGTTGTCTAAAAGTGAGAGGGGGAGGGAAGGGGAGAGGAGAAGAATCATGCCTACCCATGCCAGTGGGCTGTTGGTGATTGGAACTGTAGCAGAAGGAACCTATCACAGTAGGGGCAGAAGGGGAAAAGTCATATATGAACACCATTGATGGGTTTCCCTGTCAATGAAAAGGTGTACCCACCAATGAAATAAAGCAGCAAAGAGGCATCATGTGACAAGTACTGCCCCCAAATGATATTATCCTGCTGTAATTTTGGTTACCAGCTTGTGTGATAAACTCCTTTGTGTAATAGCCTGAGTGACCTGATTTCAGAGGCAAGTGAACTGTGTTGTTGTTTGTTATTGTATGTCTTCAAGTCATTTTCTGCCTCAGTGCCTCAAGAGAGATTGGTTACTTGTATTTATTATCATAACAGACCTCTCATCTTCCAACAATTTGTGTAGTTCAGGAGGGCCACATGTGGCCCCCCAAACTCCTTGGACTGCCCTTTTGTTCATTTCAATCCCCACAAAAGAGTGTATTCAAGAATTACTGTTCACCTTGTAAATAGGTTGCGGACACGCCTGAGTATGGTGTAGTGGTTAGACTTTAGGAAATCAGTGTTCAGATCCCTGCATAGCCATGGAAACCAGTTATTGACCTTGCATTCACATACAGCTATGGAAGCCCACTTGGGTGATTCATGTAGTGACTCTCAGCCTAAGAGGAATGGCAACATCCCTGAACAAATCTTTCCAAAAAACCCTAGGAGATTGATTTGATTGAATCCTGCTTTTCTCCTGAATGAGCCTCAAAGTGGCTTACAGTATACATTAAACTGAATGTCTCAAACAATACGGAGTATAAAATAGGATAGATTGCCCTAGGTCAGAGTTGACTTAAGTACACTGCTAGGGAGCATGGTGATTTTGAGGTTACTCCTTGTCCTACTCTTGACTTCTTAATGTTACACCTATGCAGTCTGGCCCAGCTCCATCAGGGCTAGGCTGAAGAAAGAGTCTCCTCCCTCCATAACTGTCATCTTTCGGCCCGAGAGGGAGAGAATAGGCTGACCCAGCTCCATCAGGGCTAGGCTGAAGAAGAAGAGCCCTCCCTCCGGTCCATCTGCCTTGTTCCAGGCCCAGAAGGAGAGAAGAATGCGACCGATCCCCCCCCCCCACCATTTCCTTCTCCTTTTGTGTCGTGTCTTTTTAGATTGTAAGCCTGAGGGCAGGGAACCGTCTATTATCCCCTCTGTTGTAAGCTGCCCGGATCCCAGTGATTGGGCGTATAAAATAAATCTTCTTCTCTTCTTCTTCTCTTCTTTCTTCTTATAAATTATATTATTATTATATTATTAATCTTCTTCTTCTTCTTCTTCTTCTTCTTCTTCTTCTTCTTCTTCTTCTTCTTCTTCTTCTTCTTCTTCTTCTTACCCTTACACCAGTAAAACCTTCTTACTCCTTTACTCCTACTTCCCAGTCCTGGGGAAAAGCCCCAGTTGTTTTTCAAGGCTGGTGTGTGTAAGTGTTTCTCTTTGTCTCCCAGTCCCTACCCAAGTGCAGTATATTAAAATTATTTTGGGGTGTTTGCATGTATAATATAATAACAGGAATAAGGAGCAACAAATATATTTTGTTACTCCTTATTCCTACTTCTACTCCTGTAAAAACCTCTTACTCCTTTACTCCTTACTTATTACTCCTATTCTCCAGCCCTGAGTAATATAATAATAAAATGCTGCCCTGAACTTTTTAATGCAGTGCGCCCGTGTCATATGCAGCTTTAACCATATGTGGGAAGCCACTCGGGAGCGCGGGGGGCACAAGGGGCAGTGCATCCCATTGGAATGAATGTGATGCGCACTCGTGGCACATGCACACCACTGTGCCATTGCACTGCCGCATGCACAAGCACCATTCATTCCAATGCAGCTTGAGCATGTGTGGAATTTGGCTTACGCGGGGGTGTGTGTGTCCGGAACAGATCCCCCGCATAAGCTGAGGGTGTGCTGTATTAACAAAAATGTCTATCTTTTGGAATCAGATGTGGACTTGTAGCTGTGGCCCTTTTTAAAAATAATTTTTTGGTAGTCTGTGAGCACACATTCACATCCTGCATCTCAGGGTCACAGATTGGAATCCAGATCTGCTGCAGATCCTCACACCTTGTTTAGCTCCCCTTTAAACCACCAGCACATCATAGCATCATAGAATCATAGAGTTGAAAGAGACCACAAGGGCCATCCAGCCCAACCCCCTGCCATGCAGGAACACTCAGTCAAAGCATCCCCGACAGATGAGCCATCCGGCCTCTGCTTAAAGACCTCCAAGGAAGGAGACTCCATGAAATTCAACACGGAGAAATGTAAGGTATTGCACTTAGGGCGGAAAAATAAAATGCACAGATATAGGATGGGTGACAGCTGGCTGAATGAAACTACGTGTGAACGGGATCTAGGAGTCCAGGTAGACCACAAGTTGAACATGAGTGAACAGTGTGATGCGGCAGCTAAAAAGGCCAATGCTATTTTAGGCTGCATCAATAGAAATATAGTGTCTAGATCAAGAGAAGTAATAGTCCCACTGTATTCTGCTCTGGTCAGGCCCCACCTTGAATATTGTGTCCAGTTCTGGGCGCCACAATTCAGAAAGGACATTGAGAAACTGGAGCGTGTCCAAAGGAGGGCGACAAAAAAGGTGAAAGGTCTGGAAACCATGCCCTATGAGGAACGACTTAGGGAGCTGGGGATGTTTAGCCTGGAGAAAAGAAGGTTAAGAGGTGATATGAACGCCCTGTTTAAATATTTGAAGGGATGTCATATTGAAGAGGGAGCAAGCTTGTTTTCTGCTCCTCCAGAGCACAGGACCCGGAACAATGGATGCAAGCTGCAGGAAAAGAGATTCCACCTGAACATTAGGAGGAACTTCCTGACAGTAAGGGCTGTTCGACAGTGGAATGCACTCCCTCGGAGGGTGATATAGTCTCCTTCCTTGGAGGTCTTTAAACAGAGGCTGGATGGCCATCTGTCAGGGATGCTTTGATTTGGATTTCCTGCATGGCAGGGGGTTGGACTGGATGGCCTAGTGGTCTCTTCCAACTCTATGATTCTATGATTCTATGATTCTATCTCGGCCCCCAACCTCTGGAACTCGCTGCCCTTTGAGCTCCGCTCAACCACTTCCCAAGCCCAATTTAAGAAGGGGTTAAAAACCTACTTATTTGAGCAGGCTTACCCCTGACCTCTGCCCCAGAATACTTCCTCCCCCCCTTCTTCGTGATCAGCACTGTTTTGCCAGTATGAATTTTATGAATTGTATTATTATTGTTGCATTGTTTTAACCAATTTGTATAGTTGTATTGTATGTTGCATATTTGCTGTGCACCGCCCTGATTTTAAGAAGGGCGGTATACAAATAAAATTTTTATTATTATTTATTTAACATAGAGTATACAGAAAGACAAAAGGTATATTTTCTTTGCAACATGTGTAGTCCATTTATGAAATTTCTTGCTTACAAACTGCAGGAAAAGAGATTCCACCTCAACATTAGGAGGAACTTCCTGACAGAAAGGGCTGTTCAACAGTGGAATGCACTCCCTCAGAATTTTTTGTTAGCTTTGGCCCAGCTTTCTAGTCTATTCAGGTCATTTTGAATCTTGATCCTGTCCTCTGGGGTATTAGCTATTCCCCCTAATTTGGTATCATCTGCAAATTTGATAAGTATGCTCCCAGTTCTGTCATCCAGGTCACTGATAAAGATGTTGAATAGCACTGGGCCCAGGACAGAGCCCTGTGGGACCCCACTGGTCACTTCTCTCCAGGATGAAAAGGAGCCATTGTTGAGCACTCTTTGGGTTCGGCTGGTCAACCAATTACAGATCCATGTAACAGTTCCTTTGTCTAGCCCACATTTTACAAGCTTGTTTGCAAGTATGTCATGGGAAACCTTGTCAAAGGCCTTAGTGAAATCAAGATATACTATATCCACAGCATTCCCTTCATCTACCAAGCTGGTAATTTTATCAAAGAAAGAGATTAGGTTTGTCTGGCATGACTTGTTTCTCTGAAACCCATGTTGACTTTTTGTAATTATGGCATTGCCTTCTAGATGTTCACAGACTCTCTGTTTAATGATCTGCTCCAGAATCTTTCCTAGTACTGATGTCAGACTAACTGGATGATAATTGTTGGGATCCTCTTTTTTCCCCTTTTTGAAGATGGGGACAACGTTTGCCCTCCTCCAGTCTGCTGGGATTTCTCCTGTTTTGCAGGAGTTTTCAAACATTATTGCCAATGGCTCCGATATTACATTTGCCAGTTCTTTTAATACCCTTGGATGGAGTTCATCTGGTCCCGGAGACTTAAATTCATTTAGATTAATAAGGTATTCCTCTACTATCTCTTGACTTATTCTGAGCAGAAATTCCTCTATTCTGTCCTCTGCTCCATTATCCTCAGGTTGAGCACCCTTTTCCTTTTCTGAGAAGACTGAGGCAAAGAAGGTGTTTAGTAATTCTGCCTTTTCTCTGTCTTCTGTTAGCATTTTGCCATCTTCTCCACGCAGTGGCCCTACCGTTTCCTTCTTCTTCCTTTTGCTGTGGACATATCCAAAAAAGCCCTTTTTATTGTTCTTAACCTCACTAGCAAGCCTGAGTTCATTCTGTGCTTTAGCTTTTCTGACTTTACCCCTATACATGCCTGCTATTTCTTTGAATTCCTTTTTTGTGATTTCCCCCTTTTTCCATTTCTTATACATGTTCCGTTTCAAACTCAGCTCGATTGAAAGTTCCTTAGTCATCCATCCTGGTTTCTTGAGACACCTCCCATTTTTCTTTCTCACTGGAACTGTTTGAAATTGTGCCTTCAGTATCTCCCTTTTGAGAAAGTCCCATCCGTCCTGAACTCCTTTATCTTTTAATATTTCTGACCATGGAATTGCCCTCAATACTTCTCTAAGTTTACTGAAATCTGCTCTCCTAAAGTCTAGGATGCGTGTCTGACTATGCCTGGCTTCTCCTTTCCACTGTATTACAAACTCCAGGAGAACATGGTCACTTCCACCCAATGATCCCACCACTTGCACCCCATTAACCAAGTCATCCTTGTTGGTTAGGATCAGATCTAAAATAGCTGACCCCCTTGTTGCCTCTTCCACCTTTTGGACCATGAAATTGTCTTCCAGGCAAGTGAGGAATTTGCTAGGCCTTGAGGATTTTGCTGAGTTTGACTTCCAGCAAATATCAGGATAGTTGAAGTCGGCCATCACTACTACATCTCTCTTTTCTGACTGTGTGGTCATCTGTTCTAGAAAGATATCATCCAATTCCTCAGTCTGACTTGGGGGTCTGTAGTAGACTCCCACCGTAACATCCTTGTTGTTTCCCTCCCCTTTGATTCTTATCCAGATGCTCTCCACCTGGCTTCCATGATTGATGTCCAGGATCTCTTCACTGGTGTAAATATCTCTGACATATAGTGCTATTCCTCCTCCTTTCCTGTTTGGCCTATTTCTCTTAATAAGGTTATACCCCTCTATTTCCACATTCCAATCATGAGACTCATCCCACCAGGTTTCAGTGATGCCTATTATATCATATTTGCTTTGTTGTACTAGGAGTTCGAGTTCATCTTGCTTATTTCCCATGCTCTGTGCATTAGTGTAGAGACATCGCAGACCATGGTTCCCTTTTACTTGCTGCCCGTGCAAGTTTTTTTGCCTCCCACTGTTGGGTCCTTGCACTGTTTGCCTTGTTTCCTCTATGTCAGTTTGACTATTTTCGCCATCCCTTTCGCCTTCCTTAATATTGTCTCCCTTCCCCTCGGAACTCAGTTTAAAGCTCTCCTGATCAAGTTCTTGAGACTGTTGGCAAAAACATTTCTTCCAACTAGCGTGAGATGCAACCCGTCTGTTGCAAGAAGTCCCTCCTCATGGAACCGCAGCCCATGATCAAAGAATCCAAATCCTTCTCGGCGGCACCATCTGCGAAGCCAGTTGTTCACATATGCTATTTTCCTCTCCCTTCCTGGACCATGCCCTTCAACTGGCAGAAGAGACGATATGACAACCTGTACATCCATTCCTTTCAGCTTCCTACCAAGCGCCTTGTAATCCCTTTTGATGTTCTGAATGCTGTGTCTTGCAGTATCATTAGTTCCCACGTGGACCAAAAGGAAGGGGTATTGATCAGCAGGCTTGACCAGTCTTGTCAGCCTCTCTGTCACATCACGGATCTTTGCACCTGGAAGACAACACACTTCTCGAGACATCTTGTCAGGCCTACAAATCACTGCTTCTGTACCCCTCAGCAAGGAGTCCCCCACTATGACCACACGCCTCCTCCGAGGCTTAGCAGCGACTGTTCCCTTGGGTGGGACTCTCAGGCTCCCCTGCTCTGTCCCTGAAGGCTGTCCATGCTGCTCTTCTTCATCCTCCTTGATAAGGGAAAGAGCTTCGAATCGATTCTCTAGCTGCAAGCTCCCTGAACAATTCCTTCTTGGCTTACTTCTCTTTGTGACATTCCTCCAGCTGTCTGCCTCCTGTGTTTGGCAAGTGACCTCTTCCACCCTAGCATCTTCCTCTGCGTGGTACTCATCTAAGATGGTTAGTTCTATTGTGTCCAGGAAATCCTCTTGTTCCCTAATATGCTGAAGCGTAGCTACTCTGGACTCCAGCTGCTGCACTTTCTCCTCCAAGAGTGCTACCAACTTGCACTTGGTGCATGTGGAGTTCTCCACTTCTGTAGGCAAGAAGAGAAACATCCCACAAGAGTTGCAGGTGACTGCAGCAGATCCCTCGTTGTCCATACTGCAAAGTCTTTAGTAATGAATATAACAGTCAATCTACTGGGAATACTTCTTTAAAGGAATGTACTGGCTGCTATCTTACACTTAAGATGGAGAAGGCCCTCCTAGAAGTGGACGTATATTTCCCCTCTGGAACTCTTAGCAATTGCTGCCCTGATGATCTGAGTGTGCGGGGCGGATTGTACAGGGAGAGGCGGTCCTCCAGGTACCCTGGGCCCAAGCCATTTAGGGCTTTATAGGTGATAACCAACACCTTGTATTGCGCCCGGAAGCAGATAGGCAGCCAATGTAGGTCTTTAAGAATTGGTGTTATATGGCTGGCCCTGGCAGTGTCAGTGACCAGTCGGGCTGCCATATTCTGCACAAGTTGCAGCTTCCGGGTATGGTACAAGGGTTGCCCCATGTAGAGCACGTTGCAGAAATCCAAGCGAGAGGTTACCAGGGCATGTACAACAGTTTCAAGGTCCCTCCAGTCAAGGTAGGGCCGCAGCTGGCGTATCAGCCGAAGCTGATAACAGGTGCTCCTGACCGTTGCATCCACCTGAGATGTAAGGTGGAGCGACGAATCAAGGAGCACCCCCAGACTGCGTACCGAGTCCTTCACGGAAAGCGTGATTCCGTTCAGGATAGGTGGAACCACCGCCAACCCTGAACCGGGGGAACCTATCACGAGTACTTCCGTCTTCTCTGGATTCAGGCTGAGTCTGTTGTCCCTCATCCATCCCATTACCGACTCCAGACAGGCAACGAGAGGAGAGACGCCAACCCCGGTCACTGCATCAGTCGGAGACATAGAGAAGACTATTTGGGTGTCATCAGCGTACTGATAACCCCGCGCCCCATGTCTCCGGATGATCTCTCCCAGCGGTTTCATGTAAACGTTAAAGAGCATGGGAGACAGCATGGCTCCTTGCGGGACCCCAGATGTAAGGGCCCTCTTATCGGAGCACACGTCTCCCAGCTGAACCATCTGGAACCTCCCGGAGAGGTAGGAACGGAACCACTGGAGCGCAGTGCCCCCAATTCCCACCTCCGCCAGGCGCTCCAGAAGGATACCATGGTCTATGGTATCGAAAGCCGCTGAGATGTCCAAGAGCACTAACAGGGACACGCTACCCCTGTCCATGCCCAGACGGAGATCATCGACCAAGGCGACCATAGCAGTCTCAACCCCGTAACCCACCCAAAAGCCGGTTTGAAATGGGTCTAGATAATCCGTTTCATCCAAGACCGATTGAAGCTGGATTGCAACCGCCCGCTCGATCACCTTCCCCAAAAATGGCAATAGCGAGATAGGCCGATACAGTAATTATTATGCAACAGGGGGGTCGAGGGAGGGCTTTTTTAGTAAAGGTTTTACTGTGGCCAATTTCAAACTAGTTGGAAATTGCCCATCCCTCAAAGATGTATTAATAATCCGATGTAACAATGAAGTCACAATCGGCCCCCCCTGTGCCGCTAGCCATGAGGGACAGGGATCGAGAGAGCAAGTTGTCTTCCTAACGCTTCCAAGGATCTTGTCCACATCCTCGGTACTGACAGACTCAAACTGATCCAGAATAACCAAGTTCACGGAATCCCTGGATGCCTCTACTCCAGGTTCTGCTCTAAAGCTGGCCTCAAGACCTTCGCTTATCCGAGAGATTTTATCCGCGAAGAAGTTGTTAAACTGGTCACAGCAGGCCTTAGAAGGTTCAAGGATCTGGTTCGGGGCAGGAGGGAGCTGAGTTAGCTCCCTCACTACCCTGAACAACTCTGCCGGACGCGACTCCGCGGACGTGACACGTGCACCATAGAACGAATTCTTAGCTGCACGTATCGCCTCTCCGTAGTCCTCCAAAAGGTGGTCTAGGAGAGTCTTGTCGGATAAGCGCTGGTGTTTCCGCCAGCGGTGCTCTAGCCGTCGCAGAACCCGCTTCCTCACCCGGAGGTCTTCCGTGTACCAGGGCTTTCGTTTGGAAGCAGGCCTGAGAGGGCGCTTGGGAGCGATACTGTGTATAGCCTTAGATAGACCGGTATCCCAGATACCGGTCAGGGCATCAACAGAGTCGCCGTCATTTCCAACCATAAGCCCCTCTAGGGCTTCCTGGAACCTGTTGGGTTCCATCAGCCTTCGAGGGTGGACCATTCTAATAGGTCCGCCGCCTCCGGGAGGGATCTGGGTGGAAGCCTTGATCACTGCCTCTACCAGGAAGTGATCCGTCCATGACAGGGGGGAAATATTAGTTATTTCCGCCCACAGATTTTCCATGCTCGTACAAAAGACCATGTTCTTGCACTATGGGAAAGGCTTGGCAGCTACCTCATCCCATGCATAATTTTTTTGTAAAAATTTTAAAATCTTCCCCCCTTACTTTCTTCTTTCATTTAGGGGGAGAAAATCTCAAACTTCTTTACTTGCAGGAAATGAACAAATGGAATTAATACAAACTGGATGAGAATTTTCAGAATGCCATCTCAAGGCAGCTGTCAGATACTGTCAAAACATTGACTGCTGCTGCAAAATTGTCCCATGTCAGAGGCAGATGATGAATAGCAAATGTTCACTGAATACTGCAAACAGAGAGAGGATTTGGAGAGCACGCTGGCCATCAGAATCAAAGGAAGAATTTTGACAAGAGTAATTTGGTGAAGGACTTTGTTTCAGCTCTAATTCAGTAAACTAGGCCATGTTATTCTGTTCCTTCTCTTTTAAGAAAGGGGAGGGGATGCCTTTTACTGTAGCTAAATGCCTTCTTGTCATTCTCAACCATGATTAATATGTACGTTTCCTTTTTGATGGTTAAATCCAAGTGTATTTATTGCTCAGTATGGCTGCAGAGCTGTAGGGCACGTGGGGACAAAACTTGCCAGTTCCCCTTGAGCAACCTTGAGCTCACTCTTGCTTCTGTCGGATCAATTCCACTCAGTGCTTGCCTCATTCTGCTACAGAGCCCTTTGTTGACAATTGTTATCCATTTCCCCCATCAGTTGCTGTGTACAGCTTGCCATACTGAAAAAGGCCATGCTGGCACAATGGGGGTATGTCCGCTTTGTACTGGCACAGTCCCTAAGTGTCATTCTGCCAGCAGTGGAGGGAGGGATGATGGAAGGGAGGACAGTATTAGACAACACTATGTTGTAATGGTTATTGAAGTAAGTCAAGATGGAAAGTGCAAAGGCAGGTTTATAGCTGAATGTTACGATAACAAAAATAATGACCGCTGATGATTTACATAAGTTTAAAGTAGATAATTAAGACACTGAAATAGTTCAAGATTTTCCATACTTTGGTTCAGCCATTAATCAAAATAGAGAGTGCAGAAAAGAAGATTAGGACTTGGATGGGCAGCTATGAAAGAATTAGACAAGATCCTGAAGTGTCAAAATATATAGTTGAATACTGAAATTAGGATTGTCATGCCATCATGTGTACATGTGTGTGTGTTAATATGAGAATTCAGGCTGAGTATCCCTTATCTGCAATGCTTGAGATTAGAAGTGTTTTGGATTTCTGATTTTTTTTTTTTTAGATCTTGGAATATTTGCATATACCAAATGAGAGTAAAGACATACAACTGAGCACTAAATTTAGAATCATCCAGTCTATTGTATTTCCCATTGCCATGTATGGCTGTGAGAGATGGGCAGTTAAGAAGGAAGATAACAAGAAAATAATCTCATCTGAGATGTGGTACTGGAGAGGAGTGCTGAGAATACCATGGATAGCCAAAGAGACGAACAAACGGGTCCTTTAACAGATCAAGCCTGAACTCTCCCTGGAAGCCAAGATGACCAAATTGAGCCTGCTGTACTTTGGCCACATCATGGTAAAACATGACTCATTAGAAAAGGCAATTATGCTAGGAAAGGTGGAAGGCGATAGAAAGAGGAGAAGATGGCATGCCAGATGGCTAGACTCAGTCAGGGAGGCCATGGGCCTGAATCTACAAGACCTAAGCAGAGCAATGAAGGATAGAAGGGCTTGGACATGTCTCATTCACAGGGTTGCCATGAGTTGAGCTTGGCTCGAGGGCAGTTAACACTAACAATAACAAATGATATATGATATTCAACCTGAATTAATATAGCAATACATTTCTTTTTACTTATTTGAAATTCTGGTTTTGACCTATAAAGCCCTAGATGGGTTTGTGAAGTTGAAGGCTTTCATGGCCGGCATCCATAGTTTTTAGTGGTTTTTTTGGGCTATGTGGCCATGTTTAGATGAGTTTATTCCTGATGTTTTGCCAGCATCTGTGGCTGGCATCTTCAGAAAATGCCAGCCACAGATGCTGTCAAAACTTCAGGAATAAACTCATCTAGAGCATGGCCACATAGCCCTAAAACCCCACAAAAAACCTATATGGGTTGTTTCCAGGTTATGTGAAGAACTCTGTATCCCCTCATGAACTTGTCCATGTTTTGAGATCTTCTGGGGAGGCCCTTCTTTCTGTCCTGACACTCATATAGGTATATTTGGTGGGAATGTGAAATAGGGCATTCTCAGCCGCCTCCTTCAGGGCATGGAACTCCCTTCCCAGATAATAATAATAATAATAATAATAATAATAATAATAATAATAATAATAATATCATCATCATAATTTCACTTTTTGTATTGCATAGTAATAGTGGTAGTTTGGGCATTGTTACAAAATAAAATTACATTTGGATTCAAATGAAAATTAAATACTGGCAAATAAGTCAACTATAAAATTGAAACAAATGGCTTTGAAACATAGATCAAGAGACTGCAGTGTTGGCAGAATAAAGTATGTGGGCCCAGAGCTGGAAGAATAAAAATACCACAGAATAAAATAACTTCACTAAAATCGTATTAACGCAAAACCTTATTGATAAAACCATGCCCATAGTTGTACACATGTTTCCAGCAGAGGTCTCCACAAATCCATTTCAAATAAGGAATGGCCAGACTTTGAGACTGTTATTTATTTACTGATTGATTGATTACAGTTCCCAGAATCCTCTAGCCACAGTGACAGTGACATGTTGTCTGTGGTACATAGGGAGTTGTAGTCCAAAAAAGAAACATTTTCAGGCTTTAATCTGGAATGCAGGAACTCTGCAAAAGAGAATCCACAACAAATACAAAACATTGAATGTCCTCTTTGATGCTAATTGACTGTTAATGTCTTTGATCTGGTTGTGGATGAAAGTATTTCTGAAGAGGAACCTAAAAGGAATGAGCCTGTGGGAAAGGATAGAACATAGTTTGCTCATTCTGTAAGTGCTCTTGACCTGGCCCTCTCTTTGGGGCTTTTCTGTGCTTTATTCAGTAAATCAAATTTAACAGATGTCCATTGCACACACAACTCTTGCCTCTTGGATCGAGGCCAAAGCAAGATCAGTCATGCTACTTTGGGGAATGAACATTTGTATCTTTTGAGGGAAGGCTTAACATACTTGCCCTTCAGATAGCAGGCAGTGAGAGGATCCAATTAAGCAGTGCAAATGCTAAGAGACTTCAAGTTAGGATGTGGTTATAATGAAGCCAGTGGCTTATTATATAATAAAGTCCAAGCCCTAGGGCTGGGACAGTATGTGATGTAGAAGGAGAGGTCTATTTCCCCAGTCTTCTCCCATCTGCTGGGTCACACTGACATATTTTGGCCTCTCCAAAGTGATGCAGCATCACTTCTGGCTGCAATTCTGGCCAATTCTCAGCTAGTTTTTAACATTTATTTTATGTTTTGAGGATGTTTGGGCTTGGAGGATCAAGGGAAGCCAACCATTGTGGTTTGGTTGTATTTGGGGCACTTTGGGGCAAAATATAACTCAGTTTTTTTAAAAAAGAAAAAAGTCTGGGAGTTTCAGGGCCCTCACTTAGAATCACAGAATCATAGAGTTGGAAGAGACTTTGAGGGCCATCCAGTCCAACCCCCTGCCATGCAGAAATATTCAAGAAATACTCATCCAGCCTCTGTTTAAAAACCTCCAAAGAAGGAAATTCCACCACTTTCCAAGGCTGTGTCTTCCACTGTTGAACAGCTCTTACTGTCAGGATGTTATGCCTAATGTTGAGGTGGTATCTCTTTTCCATTGCTCTGTCTCCGATCCAATACAGGGAGAGATGGGATTAAATAAATACTATTATTATTATTCTCTAGAGCAGCAGAAAACAATCTTGCTCCATCCTCAATATGACACTTCTTCAAATATTTAAACAGGGTTATTATATCACCTCTTAACCGTCTCTTCTCCAAGCTAAACATACTCAGCTCCCTAATAGGGCATGGTTTCCAGACTTTTCACCATTTTGCTTGCCCTCCTTAGAAGTCCTAGGGCTGCATGTAGCTCATGGGCTGCACTTCATCCACTGCTGTTGTCATCTGAAACAACTACTTCAAGAAGTAGATTCTGGAGGGCATCAGTGACTGACCCCTTGTTGATCTTAGATGTTATGAAGGACAATATCCAGTTGTCAGTACTTGTTTGTTTCTTTGTTTGTTTATCACTACCATCTTTCTCTCAATATAGCACCCAAAGCAGCTGACAATATAATCTTTTTGTCTATTAATGCCAGACTTGCCTGAATTGGCCGTATCATTCCAAATGTGCTTATTGTTAGTTTTGAATAAAAAGTTCCGTGAAATATCTTCTCTTCTTTCTGTAGTGTTAGGAATCTATTCTTATTCTTTCTGTGTTATTTCAGTGCAAGGAAGGAATGGAGGTGTGCTTAATGAAGCCGATTCTTTGCTGGACATTACTTTTTTAAACAGACATTTGGTACTTCTGATGTCATTCCTTCCTTCCTCTGAATGTTCAGGGGAATGCAACTAGGAGTCTCTGAACAAATCTTGCCAAGGAACTCCATGATAGGTTTGTCTTAGAGCTGTTGTCATAAATTGGAAATGACTTAGAGGCACACAATAACACAACAAGATATGGGGAAAACTACTACAAATACAGGACCTACAGGGCTGCTTATCTTTTAAAAATTTTCCCCCTGAAATCTAGTCTTCAGATTAAAGAAGAGAGGAGGGAAATAACCCACTTTACCATAATCTTTCAGAATAAGATGGGTCTTTTCATTCTTCCTGCTTTTGTTGGAAACTGTATTCTGTGATCGATTATATATCACTGATGCTGAAAAGAACTGAGCCGATGAAAGATTTGAAATATCAACTGCCTCATTTTCTCACTAGTAGGCTGCAGTTTAGCTGGCAGAATGGAGAGGAAATGGCCAATTGGACCAGCAGCCTCAATTTCACGGATGGCGGAGCTCTGAGGAGTGGCGGTGACACAGGCACCAGGTACAAACACAGATGACATGATGCTGGAAGGGACAGATGCTTTCACCAGGGACTCTTTTGTGCTACACAGTTATAGCATTATGATTCCACTTTGACTGACATGGCAATATCCTGTAGTTCAGAGAAGCACTAGAACTCTGTCTGGCTGAGAATTCTTAGTACTACAATTCAAAAAGGATGCTGAGAAACGAGTGTGTCCAGAGGAGGGTGGCCAAAATGGTGAAAAATCTGGAAACCATGCCCTATAAGGAGTGATTTAGAGAGCTGGGGATGTTTAGCCTGGAGAAGAGAAAGTTAAGAGGTGATATGATAGCCCTGTTTAAATATTGAAAGGAATGTCATATTGAGGATTGAGCAAGCTTGTTTTCTGCTGCTCCAGAGAATAGGACCTGGAGCAATAGTGAATAAATCAGAGTTTTTATTTGTTATTTTTATACCTAAATGGTTTGTTTTACTTGTTATTTTTAGATTTGATTATTTTTCCAATATTAGCTCCTCTCTTTTATCCATATTCTTGGTTAAAGTTGTTTTCTCAATATTTATCTTTAAACTTGAGATATTCCCAAATTCTCTAACTTTCATTATTAAGGATTTTAAAGACAATAAAGACAATACTGAGTCCTCAGTGAAAGCCTTGTGAAATTCTCTAAATTCTCTAAATTTCATTAAGGATTTTATATCATTAGTAGGGTCACTTAAAGGCAATACTGAATCGTCAGTGAAAGCCTTGAACTTAAACTCACTACCTTTAATTTTTATCTCCTTTATATTTAAGTCACTTTATATATCAATTAAGAGGCCCTCTAAAGTCATGATAAATAATAGTAGGGACAAGGGACAACCCTGCCTTGTACTTTATGTAATTCTAATTACTTTGTTGGGATGTCATATTAAGGTGGAGCAAGCTTGTTTTCTGATGCTCCAGAGAATAGGACATGGAGCGATGGATGCAAGCTACAGGTAAAGAGATTTCACCTAAACATTAGGAGGCACTTTGTGACAGTTAATACTGTTCAACAGTGGAATACTCTCCCTCACAGTGTAGTGGAGTCTCCTTCTTTGGAGGTTTTTAAACAGAGGCTGGATGGCCATCTATCAGAGGTGCTTTGATTCTGTGTTCCTGTATGGCAGGGGGTTGGACTGTATGGCCTTTGTGGTTTCTTCCAACTCTGTGATTTTATGAATTCTAAATGCTCCTCTCTAAATGCCAAATCCCAAGATTCATAGCACAGAGTCGAGGCAGTTAAAGTGGAATAATAACCCTGGGACTGTGTAGTGTGAAAGAATCCCAGTAAGTCATTTCATAATTTGATGGTAGAGCTGGAGCATTGGAAAGTTTGTTTTGCACTGGAGATTCTGAGAGCTGTAGTGTAAAAAAGGAATGTTTCCAAGCTCTGCTGGCAGGTGGTATTTACCATGTCGGTGGGACAATGAATTTGTTCTAGGTCAACACTCAAACCACTATGCCATGCTGGCTCCCAGAGTTGAGCACTGCCCCCGGATTTGTTCGTTGGGTAGTTCTTTTAAAGGTCAAACTGAAACTCAAACCAGATTTACTCCTCCACTGACATGGAAGCCACCAGCTAGTACTTCTGGGTGGAGCTCATCCTTTGCTTAAGATGTGAGATGGTGTGTTCCTGGTTCAGGTGGTCAGCATGAGGCATTTGGGAGATCCTGGTCTGAATCCCAGTGAAACCTCCTGCTGGTTCTGGTTGGCAGGACTGGAATAGAAAGGCCAATGGTCCTGTTGAGCTTAAACCTTCTTCCAACTTTGCTATATTTTCAGGGGCTTGTCCTGATTAAGGTGGACAATTTTGGATCTAGCATTTGGCTACTGATGGGTACCATTTAAAAAACAACAAAACAAGGCTCCAGAGTCCAGACTGAGGGCAGGAATTATCTCTATGTAGATTGCCCCAGGATGATGATGCCCATTCCTAGTGAGGGCAATTCAGTTTTAATGACAAGACAGCTACTTGCCCTTGTATGAAGAAATATATACTGGTTGAGTCTCCCTTATCTGAAATGCTTGGGGCTAGAAATACTTTGGATTTCAGATTCCTCTTCCCCCAAGATTTTAGAATATTTGCATATACACAATGAGATAACTTGGAGAAGGGACCCAAGTCTAAATGTAATATTCATTTGTTTCATACACACCTTAAACACATGAAAAAGAAGTTTCATAATACACCTTGTATACATACCCTGAATGTAATTTTATACAATACTTTAAACAGTTTCGTGCATGAAACAAAGTATGTGTACATTGAACCATCAAAAATCTAAGGTGTCACTGCCCCAGCCATGTTTTGGATTTTCGAGCATTTCAGATTTTGGATTTTCAAAAAAGGGATACTCAGCCTGTATAATGTGATCTGCATGAACCATTAATAGTTGGCAGGAGGTTTGATTTGCCTCCCTGTACAATCTTTCTTAAAGCAGACAAATAGCTTTTTTTAAATTTAGGTATTTATTTATTTTGGCTCAGTTATGTTTTAAATGTGTTTTACATGGTTCCATCTTTGTGCATTTAAT
>NC_056523.1:322018889-322072854 GCF_019175285.1 Sceloporus undulatus
TTATTATTATTATTATTATTATTATTATTATTATTATTATTATTATTATTTAGGTGTAACTTGCTGTAATGGGTTCTGTACCATCTTGGTTTCTGCATAGGGAAAAATATAAATAAAATAAAATAGTGCATTTCAAGCATTTAAACAATGGGTTATATGCATGGTTTGTAGGCATAATCCTTATTGCTATTCTGTAAGGGCATCCTATATTGTTATTTCTATATTGGAGATGCCACAGTAGGGTGGATTGGCTCACTTAATTTCTTTTTTTCAAACCAAAGATTTTGAAGCTGAAAGTTAAGAAGGAGGTAAATCAAACATACATATGTACACATGTAATGTATTCTTCCCAGAGAACTGAAAGATCTTGTGCAGAGCCATCTTTACCTGTGGTAGGCAGACTTGTACATCTGTTGTCTCTGATCGCAGATTGTTTGCTGCTTTAGAAAACATGCAAAATCTTCAAAGAAACCTGGGGCCATTTCACACTACACAGTTCTAATACTAAGATGGGCAGGTTACCACAGGCAAGTCCTGTAGTATCTTGCCTGTGGTTCCATCTCAAGTCAGTCCCTAGGATGGTGTGGTGACAGGGGGATGGGGATATTCACATGCTAGCCCACAGCCACACCATGGATCTGCTGCTACTGCTGCACACTCCTTACATGCTGCTGATCTTGCACCCTCTCCGCAGACCATAAAGGTGAAAGTGGGGTATCTGGCTACACCCACATTGCCAAATGCCAAACATCACAGGCTGTGGCAGACACCTTCAGAGAGGTTGCCACAGTGGCAGCAGGTAAGGAGTCAATGGGCTTGTCCAGTCTGCCAGCTGTTACATCAGAGTTTCACAAAAACTTTGCTTCACACAGCTGGTCTTTTTAGACTGGATTGCCTTTTGGACTGGGATTGTACCAGATCCTAAGGATCTGTGTCCAGTTTGCCCAAGCTTGGCCAGTGACTATTGGCCTGTGTCATTTGGCTAGGCCAACACCAGGAGAACATGGGCCTTTTGTCCTGTATGTGTACAGCCTCACAATTCCACTTTAATTGGCATGGCTGTGTCCTGTGGAATCCTGAGATTTGTAGTTTGGTGAGGCACTAGAGCTCTCTAGCTGAGAATTCTAAATACCCCTCTTTTAACTGCAGGTCCCAGGATTTCATAGGATGGAGCATGAGAGCCAACATGGAAACATAGTGTTGTCACTGTGTAGTGTGGAAGGGCTCAAGATCTCTCTGATTAAGAAATCTCAGTGCCCTATTCTAAATTGCCAATCCTAGGATTCTGGAAGATGCAGCCATGGCAGTCAATGTGGTATCAGTGTTATAATCATGTAGTGTGAAAATGCCACTAGGCTATACAACCAATTGTCAGGGGGAAGGCAGAAGACTGTTTCTTCTTCATACATCCTAATTCAGCATTGGGAATATGTGGGCTTTGAGTAGTTGTAGGACTGTGACTCCCATCAGTCATAGCAGACATAGACAGAGGTGAGGGGTGTTGGGAATTGCAGTCTAATAACCACATGCAGATCTGCTCTTTGTGGGTATTATGTGTAAACCACTATGGAGTGAGAGGTGCAGTATCATGTACATGTACAGGCAAACATCTATTTGTTTACCAGTTCACACTCTGAATGCTTTTCCTAATCCTGTTTTGTACTCCTTCAGTTTAAAATGAATTAAGTTTAAAATTAATTAAAGCTATGTGTACAGAAGAGTTTTTGTAAAACCTGTCAAGCAAAGTGTTTGTTTAATTGCCTTTTACCTTTTTGTCATTAGGGTTTTTTAGATGTATGTGCCATGTTTTAATTCATGATGTGAGCCACCTTGGGTCCTAAGTTGGGACAAAGAATATTAAAACCATAGAATTACAGAACTGAAAGAGACCACAAGGGCCAGTCAGTCTAGGCCCCTGCCATGCAGGAAGACACAGCCGAAGCGCCCTCAACAGATGAGCATCCAGCCTCTGTTTATAAACCTCCAAAGTAGGAGACGCCACTATGCTGGGGCCTCTCCTGTTCTCCAAGAATTCTCAAAGATTATTGCCAGTGATTCTGCGATTATTTCTGCCAGTTCTTGTAATACCCTTGGATGAAGTTCATATGGTCCTGGAGACATGAATTCATTTAGAATAGTCAGGTGTTCCTGCACTACCTCTTTAGCTATTCTGTGCTGCATTTTCCTTATTGCTCCATTTCCCCCTGGTTGAGCATTGTTCTCCTTCTCAGAAAAGACAGAGGCAAAGAAAGTGTTGAGTAGTTCTGCATTCTCTCTGTTCCCTGTTAGCATTTCACCATCTTCTCCATGCAGTGGCCTTACCATTTCCTTGCTGTAAGGATGGATTTTTTTTAAAAAAAATAAACATTTCCACTAGGCATAGTGTTAGCAGCTGTGGTTCAACACTAATGGGGAAGATAAACTGGCTGTAATGCTACCTGCAAGTCATGTGCTACTGTACAGGATCATAAGGATGTGAAGGCAGGGATGGCTTTAGAGTTCTCTAGACATAAGCATTAAGCTTATATAGTGCTGCATTCATTTTGAAGGTCAGACGTAGCATGTGATGCAATGTGAACCTGAGCAAAGAATATAGAGAAAGCTGATCAGTACAGTAAATTCTAAAAGGCTAATATGTCTCCTGTACAGCAGTAGTTTCAAGAGCCAGGTTGTTAGTGTTTGCAAAATGCATCACTCTGAAACCACTGACCTTCCTTTAATTTTCTTTAAAAAAAGGCTTGGGGAATTTTGGCCCTTGGTATTTTCTCCAGTCAGTGGCTATTTAAGGCCCAAAAAGCTCTTGCATAGAATTCAGTTTTTGTTTTTTCATTCTGCATGGGGTCACTTGAAATTGTGTTGTGATTTGCACCCAGCGGTCTATTGCCTGGAACTGTCCAAAATATTCCCACACAACCTGTGACCCATCAGGTTCAATGCATCCCATCAGCCACTTAACAGCCTATCAGGAACTCACTAAATGTTACAACTGAACTTGAAATTACAGTTAATGAACTGGATGAGTTCCAGGGCATTAGCTCTTTAATGGAAAATTTATATCAAAGCTAGAAATAACCTGGAACAGATTGGTATAAATTCTTATACTACAAAAAAGAAAAGCAGGTCAACATGTTTCACGAAGTTTTTTATTCAAAGCTGACAATAAGCACATGTGAAATGAAACAACTAGGCCTGATAAGTAAATGTATAAAAGTGTATAAGTAAATAAAAAGATTTTGAACCTTTTAGAAAATACCTAAAAGCTTCTTCCAAAATGCATACGGAACTGATTCATTTTTCACCAGCTGCCACTTTTCTTATGATTGCTGTTTTGGTATTCAGATTTACAGATTTGTGCTTTTTTTAAAAAAACAAATCTGCTTGGGATAACTGGTGAAGTGTGCCTAACTGGCCTCTCCGTTTCTCTGTTTTGCTGTTCCCACATGCACAGTGAGGGATCCTGGGTGCAGATGCTCTTTACCTTACCTGTTGTAAGGAGACACTTGCAGCCACAGTAGGTTTGGGTAGAGTATAATCCCATTCTTTCCCAGGTCAAGCTTTATTGCATTGTTTACTGCAGGTTGTATTTCACCAGCTCTCCTTCACCAGCTTCCCATTGCTGTTGGAACTAAAAAAACACCTTCCCACTAGCTAGACAGAGGACAAAGAGGAGGGGGACCTAAGTGGATATTAAAAGGGTTTTGTAAAAAAGAATTTGTCAGAACCCTTGTTAACTTAGGTATGTCTCTATTGCTTATTTCATTATTAGATTTTTAATACCACCGTTTGTTTGAGGCAAGGTGGACAGCTTCCTGCACATTCTCACATGTCCCCCATTTCCATTAAAAATTTTTTTATTGAAGAATCCCCTTTGCTATGCTGTTTCAAAGTTCAAGGAGAATTAGAACTTGGCTCTCCTCACTCCAGTCTAATACACTAATCCGTTGAGAATGACTTGATACCTGAGTAAGCTGCAGAAAAAGTCATGACCTTTGGCCACTACTTTCCTCAAGGCATTTGATTTAGAAGGGTCATCTGCAAACTTTCTGCAATGATACTGGAATCTTAGGGATCAGTTGTTGGTAATTGTTATGAAGTCAGCTTTAACTTATGGTGACCCTATGAATGAGCAACTTTCAAGATGTCCTGCCATCACCAGCCCTACTCAGGCCCTTCATAGTCAGGGCAGTACTTCCTTGATCGAGTCTATTCCCCTGTAACACTGGTCCAAAACGCACTGCAGAAATAATCCAATTTGAGACCGCTTTAATCACCCTGGCTCAATACAGTGGACTCTTGTTATCGTCTGGGGTATGGCTCTACGACACCCCCCACCCCATGGATATCAAAATCTGTGGATGCTAAAGTCCCATTAAATACAATGGGATAGTAAAATTGTGTCCTGTATATAAAATGGCAAAATCAAGATTTGCTATTTGGAATTTCTACTTTTAAAAAAAATATTTTTCAGCTGAGGATACTTGAATCCATGGATAAAAAAATCCGTGGATAAGGAGGGCTGACTGTACTTGGGAATTCTGGGAACTGTAGTTTTGTGAAACATTTAGCCTTCTCTGTCAGAGAGCTCTGGTGCCACAATTACAGTTCCCAGGATTCCCTAGCACTGAGCCAGGGCAGTTAAAGTGGACTCAAACTGGATGATTTCTGCATTGTGTTTTGGACCAAAGTCTTCCTCTTTTCCTACTGTCTCCCACTTTACCAATCATTATTGGCTTTGCTAATGAGTCATGTTGGAGTTTATCAAACGGGAAGAATTTCTCTTAAATTCGAATGAAAAGAAAGTGGGGCCAGAACGCATTCACTTAAAGTCGCTAGTTTCGCGCAATTACGTGAATGCGCATTGCGTTCAAACTGATTTCCCATTGCCTGAAAATAGAATGCCATTGCCTGAATTTGCGTGTGGCAGTCTATAATGCAATAACGTGAAACCACATGATTGCATTCGGACTGACTTCCCATTGCCCGAATTTGCGTGTAGTGGGTTATCACGCAATAACGTTAAACCCCATGATTGTGTTCAGATTACCATTGGATTATACTTCCAATTCCCTTGTCTGATAAAGTCCGGTGTCTCATGACATATGGAAAGTAGGATAGCTTCAGTTTCTTTTGGCTTCTAGGGGGACTTCAGGTTTGCTTTGCTTTCCAGAACCATATTTCAAATGGAGTTGCTACATTTTCAAAATACCAGTAAGGGACAGTTGAAACTCTTGACATATATGTCAACTCTTGACATATGTTTGCTGCCTTGGGTCCCATTTTGGGAGAAAGGTGGGATAAAAATAAAATAAAATAAAATAAAATAAAATAAATAAATAAATATAAGATTGACAGTCATGAAGTACTAATTAACAGTGATCTGCCTAAATGTCAAATTAAAGTGTTGATTTCTGTTAACATAGCCATTCATTTCTTTGTAAAATTAACATATTGAACACACTCATAAATTACATGAGGCACACATTTTTGTTTTTAATGGAGTACCCAAAACATATAAGGGTTTTGGGGCACTTTTTGTTCAGACTGTATAAAAGCAATAGCCTTTAAACAGGGAACATACTTTTAAATAAGAGACACCTGTTACTCCTTATTTTTGCCAACTGTTGTTGAATCAGCTTTGACCCATAGTGGCCCTTTGAATGAAAGACCTCCAAGTCACCCTATCATCCTCAGTCCTGCTCAGATCTTGAAGAATCAGGGCCAAGGTTTCCTTGATTGAATCTATCCATCTGAAATGCAGTCTTCCTTTTTTGCCTTCTGCCTTCTACATACCCAAGCATCATTGTCTTTTCCAGTGAGTCATGTCTTCTCATGAGACACTCATGTACAACAGTCTCAGTTTCATCATCTTGGCTTCTAGGGATAGTTCAGGCCTCATTTGCTCCAAAACACCAGTTGTTTGTCTTATTGGCGGTCCACAGTACCTACAGAACTCTTCAGACTGCAGCACCATATTTCAAATGACTTGATTCTATCAGCTTTCTTCACTGTCCAGCTTTCACAAGCATGAGCTGAAATGGGAAATACAATGGTATGGACAATCCTGAGTTTGATATTACATTGAATATGTTTACACTTCATGATCTTATCTAACTGCTTCATAGCTGCTCTTCCAAGTCCTAGTCTTGTTCTGATTTCTTGGTTGCAGTCTCCATTCTGATTAATGACTGAGCCAAGGTATGGAAAATCTTGAACTATATCAATGTCTTCATTATTTATTTTAAAGTTATGCAGTTCATCTGTAGTCATTATTTTTTTGTTTTCTCTGTGTTTTACTGTAAATCTGCACTTGCACTTTCTAGTCCTATTAGGGACAAACTTTGCAACCTTTGGAATCCTCTATAATAATGTACACCTGACAACCCTGATTCCAAATAAGTTGATTTCCTTCCTGTCAGCTTTCTTCACTGTCCTTCACTGCCATCACTTCACTTGGTATTGGACATACCCAGCCTCAAGGCTCTTGCTGTTGGAGTGTTACAAAGCCAGCTGTTTGGCAAGGTGACTTTGCTATAACTGTCAGCAGGAGGGCCAAGTCATAACCTTCTGCAATGACTAAGGAAATGTTTTGGTTTTTATCCTTTGATAGCAGGAGGCATTGACAATATATATTTATTTATTATGTGAATGCCAAACTTGCTGTTTAGCACAAAAGCTCCAACATCAAGAAATGAGAGAAATCACCATTAAAAATCCTGGCAGCACTAAAACCACTAACAAGAAGGTCAGAATAAAAAACAAACAAGCCCAAAGTGTTAGTGATTTTGACAGAAGGGACTTTATTGTTTTTTGGAAAGGACTGTTGCAGTTTTTGGTTCACATGCTTTATTTTAGTATTTCCTGTGCTTAGAACTGTACTCTTTAGGACTGTATTCTGACTGTTTCTCATTATTTAGTTTTCTACTCTGTAAACAATTATTGATGTTAAAAGACTGGGATATGGATTAGGCAAATAAACAAGCCCAAACATCTCAGAAGGCATGTGCAAAGGGGGAAAAGTGTAGCAATGAGCAAGCGATAAACCAAACCGTATTTAGCCCCAGGCAAGTTTCTGTGGAGTGGGCATTCGAAACCTGGCATGTCACCATCAAGTCTCTCCTTACCTCATTTTCTCTGGAAGTAATGTAGCCAGGTTTATGAGGGAAAAGGTTTAAAGTTCACCAATCCTAAATCAGAAGACCAGAATCAGAATTGTGAGTAAATCAGAAAAACAGATTGGCAGTCAGAGGAATTATTTTAAGAGTGACTGGATGTGTTGCAGTGCCTATCTGTACTCCCATTGCTTTAACCCAACCTGGTTTAAAGCAGCCAACCCTGGTTCATAGTGAAACTCAGAGTGGATTTATCATTCATTCTTCTGACCTCAGAGTCACAATTTGCAACTTTCCACAGGATAAGGGCACATTTTAAAAAAAATGGGGACTCCTGTCCCAAAGCAAAGCACTATGTGGACTATTCCAGCAGCATTGTAAGGAAGTAGAAACCTATTTTGTATGAGCAAATAAACACTAAACTGACTTCTGTCTACCAGCCATCATGCTGCTGAACTTGAGGTTGCTCAAGTAAGGCTGAGTGCAGCAAATAGGGTGATTTCCTTTCTCTGCTCTTAATGCAGCTTTTAAAAGTCTGCATAATTGCATTGTTCACAGTGAGAGTAAGGAGATGTGCAAGCCACACTGGCGGCAGCAAGCGTATGGGCAGAAATGCAGAGATTTTTCAGGGGGAGGTGTCACAAGTGCTGCATTTGGTAAGAGGCCTTTCTGCACAGCTGCAAACTGACTGTGCTAATCAGTTGCAGAGGAGGATGTGAGTTGGGAGAGACGGTAATTCAGGGGTGGGAGCAGCAATGTAGCTATGGGGTGTGTATGCGCAAAATGAGGGCATTGCCCCCTCCCCCAAATAAGTATTCTGCCCAACCAAATGACATTTTCTTTCAGTCTTCACATTTCTAGCACAGCAGTACCTTAATATTTCAGTAATATGCAGTAACATTTAGTAATACTGCTTAGGCATCCAAAGAAAAGGGACAGGTAAAGGCTAAAATTGTAGAGTCATTGAGCTGGAATAGATCACAAGGGGCCTTCTGCTATGCAGGTATACACAATTAAAGTGCTCCCTGTGACAGGTAGCCATCCAACCTATGTTGAAAAACCTCCAAGGAAGGAGACTGCAGGCCCAGACAGGCCAAAATAAAGCTGCTTCGGGTCACTTTGGAGGTATGCTGTTTAAATGCTGCATGTGTCCTAAGAGGCTGGAAGCCGGGCCAAAGCCACGCTCCAATCCTAAGGACTGGAGTGCAGCTTTTGGCCTCTTAAGATAATAATAACAACAAGAACAACAACAACAACATTTTATTTATATACCGCTATTCCAAATTCCAAATTCGATCACAGCGGTGTACAACAAAAGTGATACAATATAACATTTAACAAACAAGTATCACCAACAACATGTTAAAAACATCCCAATGCAATTTAAAAAACTATAAAACATACAACCTCTTAAAAACACACACACAAAAACTAGCTGGATATGCATGTGTCATTTCAACAGCATACCTCCAAAATGACCCGAAGCCGATTTATTTTGGCCTTAATTCCCACCTCCATAGTTACACTCTATGAGAAACATATGACTTTCCAGATGTTGTACTGTGATTCCCAGTAATCTTCACCACTGGCTATGCTGACTAGAGCAACAGCAAGTGCTGTCCAATAACATCTGGAGGCCAACAGAAGTCCCTTGTTTTAAAGCAAAGCAAATGAGCAGAGGAAGAAACTGGCAAAACCACCTCTGAGGATTCATTGCCTAAGAAAACCCTATGAAATTCATTGAGTTGCCTTAAGTCAACAGGTGGCCTGAAAGTAGTTACATGCACACATATATTTTGTGCAGCATCTTGTGTAACATTTGGTGTATCTGTGTGTCTGTGTGTGAGAGAGCAAGAGCGAGAGAGTGAGCACTAACACGACATGAATGCCTTTTGGGGAGCATGGGCTTTAGAGTGTACTTATAACCCAGCCTAAATTCTGGCCTTCTTCCAGCATAGTTTTGCAGTTTGCTAAAATTTTATTTAGTGCTGGGCAAACATTTCCTTGCTGTTCCTTCTTCTGTCTAGAGCCCAGGTTTACTTCATTGTTTGCTTGTTTTTTGAGCCACTTATCTGGGTAAACAGGAAACAACTGAGGGGAAAACTGCAGGATACCTTGGAAAATGTTTATAGCCATCTTATCAAATTGGCTGGCAGCCCCATCGCCAAACTTCTCTCTTTCTTTTGCTTTTGGAAGCCCTTTATGAGCCAACTTTCCCTCTTGTCTGTCAGATCCCCATAAGCCAGATGAGCTGTTGAAATGTGATTATTTGTGGCGCGTTATAGACGGGCCTTTAATACACCCCCGTCACGTGCTAGGGGTTAGCCGAGGACCTAGTGTCCACACTGGCCTCACCCCTAGCACGTGACGAGGGTGTAAAGATGGTGGCGCCCTATACACACGGGCGCCGCCATCTTTATGTGCTGGATGCGTTGCGTCCGCACGTGTCGCCCCGGAAATGACACCGCAAATGCGCCCCTTGAGCTTTGCGGCGCCTCTTCCGGGTCCTCAGAAGGAGCGCGATTTCCACGCTCCTTCTTGAAAGCGTCCGGGAGCCGCGCCGTTTAAAGGCTGCGGCTCCTGGATGGTGCAAATGGCGGCGGCAGCAGACCGCCACAATCTGGCGGTCTGTAATGTGCCATTATTATTATTTCTAATTTAGGAATGTCAGGCAGCACAACCACTCCATGGCAGACATGGAGATTGATTCACCTATCTTCATTTACTTTTCCCTGTGATCATGGGCTAAGAGCTTCATGGTAAAGGAGCATCCTTTTATTTGCCACAGATCTTCTATTTAGAAAAGCAAAGGCAGCTCCAAAGGTGGTGACTCTGGACTTACTGGGATGGTGAATCTGTTCCAGATTTTAGTCTGAACCTTAATAGTCTTTTTCAAAGTGCTGAACCAATTTTGGGGGATAGGATTTAACACCTTGAATAGCTTCTTTTACGTTAAGACTGAAACCCATAACAGATTCACTGCCCAAGTGATCTCAGGGCTATTTGGTAGTCTGGTCCTAGCTATGCCAGTGGTCTGTCTTGGCCACTTCTGTACCCATCAGACTTGCAAGGGCTTCTGAACTTGGGCATCCATGTTTTATCCACCAGATTACCTTTGAAAACCACCCAGGAACTTTGGTTGGCCATAAACAGAATAAGTTAGGATCATATTAGAAAGACTTTCACTTGCTCATCCTCTAATGTGGTGTATGCCATCCTCTGTCAACAAGGCCCTTCAGCACCCTACAGTGGGCAAACAGGCAAGTCTCTGTGCTAGAGGATGTGAGATATTAGGAATAGGAATACACAAAAACCTGTTGCAGAACATTTCAGTTTTCCTGGCCATTCCATCTCTAACCTCAGGACAGCTGTCCTTGAACAAAAAAAAGTACTGCAAAGGAAGACTGGAAAGAGAAATAGCTAAATTAGAATATATCTACAAACTCTAATGAGTTTGTTGATGGGCAGGAAAGCAATTTTTAAAAATGTTTAACAGCAACAACACACCTACCAAAGCATACTTGTTTGAAGAATCAGTGACAGCCCTCTATTTCTGAAGACACAAAGCTGACTATAAGCTAGTCTCCTTTGCACTGCAGAAATAATGCAGCTTGAGAACACTTTGACTGCCATGGCTCAATGCTATGGAATTCTTAGATTTGTAGTTTCCTGTGGCACCAGAGCTGTCTGTCAGAGAAGACTAAATATCTCACAAGAATACAATTCCCAGAATTCCATAGCATTGAGCCTTGGCAGTTCAAGTGGTGCCAAACTGGATTATTTCTGCAGTGGAGATGCAGCTCATAAGTTATCCACTGCTTTTGGGGGAACGCATAGGTTCCAGAGAGGCATGGGAGATGTAAATCAGTGGTCCTCCAGGTATTTTGCATGTCAATTGCCACAGCAATGGTGAGAAATTGTGGGAGTTGGAGTCCAAAATATCTGTACAACCAAAGTTTGAGAACTGCAGGTAGACATTACATCATCCAACTGCCCCAAAAGGCATTTTTTCTACTTTAGCACAGATAATGTTCCCAAAGAAGGACTGTGGTCATTCAAGTTTGAAATGTAAAGGCAAAGGAGAGGACATACAAGAATGAGATAACACATCCTATTTATTGCTGTCCTCAGTCTTATGCTTAATTACACGTTTTGCATGTCTCCCATCAAAACTAATGAACGGATGCTGGGAAAAAGCCAGTAGAATGGATTTTTGCTATATGAGTCTACCTAAGTTTTATGATACAGTATTTGGGGGAAGGCTTAATCTCAGTTGCAATGTCAAAATCAGTTCCCAGTATGGCCACCCTGTAGATGGACTGCGTTCAGACAGTGAATCTGTGTGGAAAGATCATTATCCTTGGCTGGATCCACACTGCAGAAATAATCCAGTTTGATGCCACTTTAACTATCATGGCTGAATGCCATGGAATTCTTGGAATTGTAGTTTTGTGAAATAGTTAGCCTCTGTCAGAGAGCTTTGGTGCAATAACAAACTACGGCGGGTTACAGATGGCCCTCTAGGGGCCGTTTTCCCGCCGCCGCCATTTGCTGTGGAGGGAAGCCCCAGCAGCCAGACCGCAAGGCTTCCCTCCGCAGCGAAAAAGGAGTGCCAAAATGGTGCTCCTTTTCAAAACACGGAAGTGGCGCCGCGAGGGGTGGAGCGCGCCCTCACGGCGTCACTTCTGCCATGACACGTCTGGACGCACAGCGTCCAAGACGTCAAAATGGCGGCGCCCATGTGGATGGGCGCCACCATTTATGACGTGCTCCATGCGTGTTGGGGCCGGGGCGGGTTAGGAAGGGACAACTCTTCCTAACCCTAGGACGCCCCTTCGTAACCCTAGCACGCACAGAGTGCGTCGGAAGTGGCGGTGTGTAACCCGCATACAGCCCCCAGAATTCCATAGCATTGAGCCATGGTAATCAAACTGGATTATTTCTGCAGTGCGGATGCAGCCCTTGAGCGAAGAGATTCCCTTCTCCTCCTGAACCAATCCTGTACCAGGAGCAAAGAACAGCTGTATTGTAACAAACCAGAAATGTATAAGCTCACACTGTGAAAATACAAAAAGCTGTAAACCCATGTTTGCAGTAGAGAGGTTCTCATGACTTCATTAGACGAAAAGTATCATTTCAGAATTAATTTTAACAACCAACAATGAGATATTTGTTTCCTTAGCATTGGTTAGTCTATGCTGCCCAAATGTAACAGTAAATGATACATTGAGTGGTGAGAACCAGAATTTCCATCAGCTTGCAATCAACTGCAACAATATAACATTCCAGGCTGGCCAAGGTCAATTTCCACTCTGCGTATCCACACCCTCACCGTCAGTATGGTTGAACCGTAGTTTGCTAATGATAATTGATTTTAGGTATTTGTGAAATTTTCTTCATCTATAGAAAATCAGACCTTGAAAGCATCTAGTTTGACCCTAACTAAAAGGGAACTTGGGACTCTTGCTTTGAACTTTATAAATAATTGAATTTCTGATGAGCTCTCAAGACTTTGCTTACAGGCAAATCTATTTAGGATGCAGGAAAAGGTCTTCTTGATAGTTACTCCCAGACGGTGGAGCTGCTCCCCACGGAAGACTAGGATCCAAAACACACTGCAGACATAATCCAGTTTGAGACCACTTTAACTACCCTGGCTCAGTGCAAGGGAATCCTTGGAATTGTAGTTTCTTGTGGCACCGAGTTCTCTCACAGAGAAGGCTAAATGCCTTACAAAACTATAGTTCCCAGAATTCCCTAGCATTGAGACATGGCAGTTAAAACAGTCACAAACTGGATTATTTCTGCAGCATGTTTTGGGCCTAGGCTAGTCATTTCTCTGTGTTTTTAGTTTAGACAGGTTTTTTGATATTGGCTGATTGATGAAGAATAATTGTTTAACAGAGGGGGCTGTGCTTTTGCCTTCATTACTATGTTTTAAACGTTTCAAGCTGTTTTAATTTAGTGGTTTTTAAAAAATAGAATTGCTTATTTGTTTGATTTTTTAAGCCTTTTGTACCATAAATTGCTTTAACTGTGTTTATCAATAAATTGCCTTGGTTTCCGTATTGGAAGAAAAACAGGATACAGATACACAAATGAAAGAGAAATGAGATAGCCTTTTTTTCCAGAAAGAAAGAAATGATTCAACTAATGTTAGAGACTGGCAAGTTTCAGACAATAGCAGCTGGGTTTCACCCTTGCCTAAATTTCAAAAAATTTGTGCAAGCGATCAATTCAGACCTTTGCTAGGGGAGATCTTTCCTAACACAATACGACAAAATCCCAGATGCACAAAATAGCAATAGCTGTATTGGCCGACCAAAATACATCATGCAATCCTCTGAAGCTTCACTTGCATTTTCATCAGGCAAAGATGCTAACAATCATACAGGAGAAGAAAAGTGATGATGTCAGAATCACAGGCCTACATTTTGTCTCAGTTGTTGCTTCTGTTATCAGATGGTCTGGAGGGATCTCAGTGCAGGTAGAGGCATCTGCCCTTCTTGTCCTGACACTCTCCTGATACTTCTTTGGTCATCTCCTGCTGCTCCAAAATAAAAAGAACGAACAGGGCTGTAGCTCAAGACAGATGGAACAAGGCAGCATACTCCTGCTTTCATTTAAATTCTTAGTTGTTAGGGTCTCCCAGTTTATTTGAATGGACACTTGATTGGGAGGTGGTTGGGAAATGAGAGATTTTGCTGTATGCACAGATTTGAACTGACATGGGGAACATGTAAAGCAATATAGAGAATTGCTCTTCTCAGTTCTCTCAAGCACATTTCCTCTAGCTTCTGGGTGCATGCAGCTAAAGTTTGGAAATGGCTGTGCTGTCTGGGGGAGCCTGGGAGTTGTAGTCCAAAAAAGTAACTTTTGTGCATAACAGGATACTATGGTCTGTGCATAACTTTGCAGGTGAATAGTGATGGTTTCCACTCAGGTTAAATAAATAAATAAGTAGTTTCTGGTGTCTTGCAAAGAGATGTGTACATGCTTATGCTTATTTGATAAAATGGTAAGCTGTGATTACATTTTTTCTTTTCTTTTTCTTCTGTCTCTCCCTCCTGCCCACTTCATCCCAATTAGGTATTTTGAATTTTATGAAGGTCCTTTAGAGTTCAACTCTTCAAAATGCCTGGAACTGAGAAGGGGTATCACTGATGTGAAGGTGCTCTCAATGTAAGTAGCAGACACGTTCTTTCACTTCAGCCAGACAAAATTGGGGTTGAGTCACCACTTAGGTATAAAGCTCAGGGAGGACTCCACTTTAGTGTCTGGTCATGGGTTTGTTTGGTAATAAGAAGCAGAATGGCAGTGTGAGAGGATTACTTTTTAGGCTATATCTCCCAGAATCCCCAACAGGCATGGTGGCCATATCAGTGGAGGATTCTGGAGTTATAGCTCACCTACCTACTCCTGCAAAAATATACATTCCAACTGTCCTGATTTGGTAGGGACTGTGCTGATTAATACCCAGACATCTGATTTTTTTCCCCAGCTGCATTTAAAATGTCCCAGTTTCTCTCTCCTGCTCCCATTTCCCCTTTTTGCCTTTGGCTTATTTCAGTTTCTGCAAATTGAGTTTGAAGTGCAAAACTGGTTTGCACTCAATTAATTCAGCAGGAAGCAGAGGAGGGGAGAAGGTGGAATCTTGTCCCAGTAGACTCAAGCAAAAGGAAACTGCTGTAGCTTTTCCTAGCTTGTCTGTTTTTTTCTGTTCTCATTAATAACTTTTGCCATCTTGACATTACTTAAATGTTGTTTGGCCATACAAGTCCCAATTTTCATCTGTGAAATGCTGGAGGGTGTGAAATAACTTCTCCCAGCTCTGTTTAGAATGCTAAAGGAAAGGCATTGTTAGAAGAGAACTGTGGGGGAAGGCCCAGTCAGGAAGGTTAATACAAAAGAGGCAAAAAGTCCCAGGATATTTAGAAAAATGGACATTATTCTTTTAAGACCAACACATTCCAGACAGAAAATATTTGTGTGGCCCTCATCAGGGACTGTTATGGAGGGCAATACTTACACATTAATAAGTATAGATTAAAATGCATTGAAATAAGTACAATATCTGAATGCACATTTCTCTTTTTCTCATACAGTATTAGTTTACAGATGCAGTTAGTATCTATAAGGCATACCAAAGTAATCCAGATAGAGTACATTACTCTGCATAAACCTATAAAACATAATAGGAGTCTGCCTGTAGGGATTTCAATAAAATGTGTCTATGTTTGATAAACAAACAAACTGATCATTTTTTAAAAGTATAGTAGCCAATAGAAATAAAAGTAGGGGTCACAAGGATGCAGCCCTCTGTTCTGTTGCTCCTCCCAGCATCTCCCACCATCAGCTATGCTGACTAGAATTGCTGGGATTTACAATCCAGTGATACCTGGAGATCCTAAGTATTACTTTCTTACTCTGGAGGAGATACCAAGAACCCAGCATCTGTGGGCATCAGCCATGTAGTCCTACCTGTCGGCAATAGCATTAACTTCCCACAATGCCCCCATTGTAGTAACATTCAGGACATCATGGGAAATAAAAATGTCCTTTGGGTATATTCATACCCAAGGATTTAGAATGGTGCCCTCAAAGGGCACTTAGCTATTGCCCTCCTCAAAATCTGAGTATTCCCCTCGTCCCAGTCCCAAGGTGGCAGTTAGCATTGGGAATGACATAAAATACCATGTTGGCCATGCTGAATCAGCATATCTGACTCACCACCTCCTCTGTTGGGATGTGCATTGATGTGTTTTCTCAGCATGTTTAGCTTCCCTTCCAAAACCCATTTCTCCCTACCTCTACACCCTGCACACCTTTTTGCTATTCTCTACCTTGGGAAGATGTCCACATTTTCATGCTCTGCTCGTCTAAAGCACAAAATGACCTAGTTCTTTAAGTATGGCTTATGGAAAATAGTCATACCACTTTTAAATATTAAACCCCTACTCTGCAGAAGAGCCATAGGAGAAAAGAACCTTGTTGCATTCCAGAAAAGGTTATACAGTACAGAAATGCACATGGGTATATAACTTTTAATGGCTTTCTAATCTGGTATGCCCTCTTTAGAAAGAGACGATTTCCCGATAGATCTGAGGTGCCCTCTTTTCTTCTGAAGCACTAGAGGTTGATGCATATTTAAAGACAGGTTGTCAGGTGATTTAGAAACCAGCTGCCCCTCAAAGTTTCTTGAAGGTGGCTTGTCAGAAAGGCAGGCAAAAATGTCCATCATTGATTTATGGACAGACAAAAATTTCCATAATTTTGATGGATAGGGTGTGTGGAAAGAGAGGTCTGGTAAACTGCAAGTCTCCCAACTGCCCCTCCAGTGTGTGTGTGTGTGTACGCGCGCGCACACACACACAGTCTATGGGGGTGGGAGGGAGGCTCTTGTCATTCTGAACAACTGTGTCTCAGGGGTCTAAATTACCACCATTGCCATGACAGTAACTCATTTTATTTTTATTGGAGGAAATCCTGTCCTTTGGATCATATCTCAATTTCATCAGTGAGTGCCTAAGGGCCTTCTCAGTACTTCCCCCCAAAAAACTACAATTCCCAGAATTCCCTATCCAGCATGGCCACAGTTCTGCAGAGCTTTTAGAATCTTGAGGGGAAAATTCAAGGGTTTAATTGTGCAAAAGTGAGACACCATTTCTCTGACTAACTTATTTTAGTAACATGCTGAGTCAAACCATTAGTCAGTTTACTCCAGTATTTTCAGTTATTTCCGCCTAATACTGAATACAGTGTTGTCAAGTACATATTCTTTAAGTGTCCCGATTAATCTTCTTGCATTCCAGTTTTTTCAGCTGCTTTTAAAATGTCCCAATTTCTCTCTCCTCCAACTACTTCCCTGCTTTGTCCTTGGCTTCTTTCAGTTGGCACACAATGAGCTAAAATTGCAAAAATAGTTTGCACTGAGCTAACTGTGAAGGCAGAGAGAGGAGAGGAGGAAGTCTGTTCATTCCCAGAAAAAGCAAACTGGTGCAGCCCCTCCTAGCTTAATAACTTTCACCATCTTGACCACATGTTGATGGTGCTTGTCCATGCATGTCCCAGTTTTCATCTATGAAAGGTTGGAGGTTATGTATGAAGCAGGATTCTTTTCCAGCCCAACCTGGAGATTCTTGCCATTCCCTGGCAGTTCACCATCCAAGTAATAACCAGGCTTGACACTGCTTAGATTCCAAAATTAGACAAGATTGGGTGCATTTGGGGAGATATGAACATTATGCTGACTATGACCTGCAATTATGTTCAGATATAACAGTGTGTCCATGATGAGCACACTGGGGAAGCATGTCCTGTTCCTTGCCCCTGATATCTTTGGACATTAGGAACCGAAGAGTACTTCTCTGCCTGGGGACATCTTACATTCTCTTTCTTGGATGAGTCAAGCTGGCATCATTTTTCCCAAAGTGGCAAATGATCCTGTCCTCAAGTTGGGAAATTGACTTTATCGCTACTTTGGCGCAAGTGGGAAGATAACAAAAAATGTTCACACAAACACCAGCTTTGATTTATATATTTATTTTACTGATTAAAATATTTCTATCCTGCTCTATGTCAGTTTATCTCAAAGTAGTGTACAAGTAAAGTTAAGACAAACAAGTTAAAACAGTTTAAAACAATTTGTATAAATTAAAACAACAACAACAACAACAACAACAGAAGGTCAGCATGGTGTAGTGGTTTGAACACTGGACTCCGACTCTGGAGACCAGGGTTCAAATCCCCACTGAGCCATGGAAAACCGCATTGGAAAAGTTTCACTCTCTCAGCTTCAGAGGAAGGCAAAGGCAAACCCCCTCTGAATAATATCTTGACAAGAAAACCCTGTGACAGGTTGCCATAAGTTGGAAGCAACCTGAAGGCACACAACAACAACAAACATATTTATAGATCTAAAACACACTGCAGAAATCATTCAGTTTGAGACCGCTTTAACTGCCCTGGCTCAGTGCTAGGGAATCCTGAGTTTATTGTGGCACCAGAGCTCTCTGACAGAGAAAGCTAAATGTCTCACAAACATACAGTTCCCAGAATTCCCTAGCATTGAACCAGGGCAGTTAAAGTGATCTCAAACTGAATAATTTCTGCAGTGTGTTTTGGACCATAGTTAACAAATTAAAACAGATTAGAAGCAATTTAAAACCATGTGCCTTAGCACAGTGGTTCTCAGATTTTTTTTTACTCTTGTGGCCCTCTTTACATCTGCTTCTGGACATTGGACCCATTGCTTGACATGGTATATGAATAAAAGTATTTTATAGTGTTGGTGGGTTTTTTGGGCTATGTGACTGTGTTCTGGGAGAGTTTGTTCCAGAACACGTCCACATAACCCCCAAAACCCACAAAAAACTATTGATGCCAGCCACAAAAGCCTTCAACATCACATAAAGAGATTATGTTTGCTTAGTGTGCTTATTTTTGTTTGCACATTTGTGTATATTTTAGTGTCTTTTAAGGAAATAGCTTTCCTCTTCCGTTGGACATAGGCTCCAATCACCCTCCTGGCCTTTCTCTTTTCCTCCAGGATGGAAAACAGTTGGGAAGAGGAAGAGCAGAAGGTGGGAGCAGGGCCTCCCTTGAGCAAGCCTTGTGCCTCTGCAGGGGGGTCCCACCCCACAGTTTGAGAACCATTGCCTCAGAATTTGAGATAGATCAGTGAGACCCAAAGGCTTTGGTTTTCATTTGCACCTAAATGAAACCAGTGTTGATGCCAGTCTCCAGAGGAAGGGTATTCCACAATTTGGGTGCTATGGCTGAGAAGGCCCTCTCCTAAGTTCTCGCACAATGTATTGAGTGAGACACAGAAGAAGGTCCCTGCAGCAGACCTTAGTCTCCAGGAAGGTATATATAGTGAGAGGTGTTCCTTCAAGTATCAATGTCCCAATCTATTTAGGAATTTAAATGTCATCTTTTCCTGTTTTTATAGGGTGAAGCAGACAGAATTGTTTGAGAGATGGAAGAATCTTCAGATGTGCAAATGGGAGATAAATGTCACCGAAGCCAACATCTTCAAGTAAGACGGTGCTTGGCTCAAAATAATGATACTGTTTGTTGCTGTTGTTAACTGCCCTTGAATCGAGCTCAACTCATAGTGACCATGTGGATGAAACATCTCCAAGCCCCCCCCTATCCTTTACTGTTCTGCGTAGTTCTTGTAGGTTCAGGTCTATGACCTTCTTGATTGAGTCTATCCATCTGGTTTGTGGTTTTCCTCTCTTTCTGCTGCCTTCTACCTTTCCCAGGATTATTGTCTTTTCTAATGAGTCCTGCCTTCTCATGATATGGCCAAAATACAATCTTGGCATCCAGGGAGAGTTCAGGCTTGATCTGTTCCAGGACCCATTTGTTTGACTTTTTAACTGTCCACAGTATCCTTAGCACTCTTTTCCAGTGCCACATCTCAAATGAGTTGATTGTCTTTTTATCCACTTTCTTCACTGTCCACTTGTCACATCAGTATATAGTGGGTCAGTTGTCAAAGCTTGGAAAAAAATTAAGAAATCCCCTATCAATGTGGCCCAGTGGTAATGATTCCAAGCCTTCAGGAAAACAGGAGCGGGCTGATGGAAAGTTAAATATTCTCCCTCCCAAAGCAGAGCAGATTTGTGTGTGCACAGACTGTCTGACTACAATTCAGTTGACAATTTAATTGCCAAAAAAGAACAGAGGATCTAGTAATAGATCTCTACTGTAGTTTGCCCCACATCTAGGAGATAAATCTATTCTCTTGGATAGATTGATAATTCCCTTCTTCATTTTCCCTCCTAATAAGGGCATTGGAAAATTACCTTACAAAAGTAACTCAGTCAGTGGAAACAATGGGGTTTTGGTCTATGTGCCTGAAATGAGTAACTTTTCTCACATTTTAAAAAGGTGACTTCTAAAAGGCATTTTTAGAATCATTTTGAACAGAATTTAATTTATTTTTATGCCAGTCTCTCATTAATCCTAAGGGTTTTAAGTGTCAGAAAAGTAAAGTGTAATGTGAGGAGTAATGTAACCATTTGTTAAAAAATGATGATGAAGATTATGATAATGAAGATGTTGCTGATGACTGAAATGGAAACAGTAGCAAACTTGTGGAGCTTTGTAACAAGTTGCACAGCAAGTTACTATTAAAAAGTAACTTTTCAAGTTCACCCAGAGGTCATCTTGTTCATCCACTGTCACTGCACTCCTCTGGCATCTCTGACAGCATCCATCTGCCCGTTGATTAAGAACCTCTAATGAAGAAGAGCCCATCTGCTATTTGACCCTGTTGATTCAGGTCTTACCCTCTGAAACTACAGGGAACAAATTTGCTCCATCATCTGTGTGATGGCTCTTCAAATATTTGAAGAGGGTTCTCATATTGCCTCTTAATCACTTCTTCTCCAGTGTAAAGATACCCAGCTTCTTCAGCCTTTCTTCATAGGACTCGTCCTCTTGCTCTGTCTTCACTGCCCTCTTCTGGATATGTTCCATTTGCTGATCTTTAATTTAAGTTAGTTGGGTAAAACTTTAAAAGCTTTATGTAAGGTTTCAAAGGACAGTGCATTTAACCAGCTTGTTGCCCTAATTCACAGTCCTGCATTCAGGATATGTATTGAGCACCTGACCCAACCCATTCATTTCAAAGGAAGGAGGGAAAGGATGCATGGTTAGGAATGTGTAGTGGCTGGAAAAGTTTTTCTTTTCAGATTACAGTTTCCAACCATCATGGCCAGAATTCTGACAGTTGTCATCCAAATAAAGAACTTATCCAGATTCTTGACATGTACATATGAAACTCTTTTCTCCACTGAATTGAGTGGAAATGTCCTAGGGTTGAAAGGAT
The DNA here is from genome assembly GCF_019175285.1 of Sceloporus undulatus. NCBI lineage: Eukaryota > Metazoa > Chordata > Lepidosauria > Squamata > Phrynosomatidae > Sceloporus > Sceloporus undulatus. The sequence continues at coordinate 322,039,839 of NC_056523.1, forward strand.
ATTGGAGATTCAACTAGAAGAAATGTACCTGGGGAGGGGAAAGTGCCTGAGAAGGGAAGTTAAACCACAGGTACCATCAGAAGTGTATGTTCTGCCCCCCTCCCCTGCGTGGCTTGTTTTGCTTTTTTAAATATAAGATTACCATTTTCAGTTTGATAGGGATGGTTCCATGTTTAAACACACTGTTACCATGTCTAGTTTGGGAGATGGGTTGATGTCAAATTCCATTCCAAACAGAGTACAGAGTTGCACCTAAGTGTGCACCATTACTCAGTGCTTAGACAGCAACAGTGAAGATTATATGGTATTTTGAGAGGAGCAGAGAAAAAATACACTGGAAACAGAAGATGCAGACTTTTTCAGATCCAAACCGTTGGACCTTCATCTGTATTGTTCACATGGAGGATTCCGTGTGATTCTTCAAATGTTGTTCACATGTGATTCTCCAGATGTTTTTGTCCTACAACTCCCATCAGTCCCAGCCAGAGCAAACAGTGATGATGGATGATGGGACTTGCAGGTCAAGAATGTCCAAGGGGCCACAGTATCTCACTTTGGTACTACACTGTCTGACAGCTGCTCTCTAGAGCTTCATTAGCTGAAAATGCTAGAAATGAAACCAAAGGGCTTCTTCATGGATAGTTTATGTTCTGTTACCAAGCTGGTGTGAGTGTGTGTGTGTGCATGCATGTATACATATCTCAAGACTGAGCTCCTCCTTTGTCTACACAGACACACAGAAGGACTCTGTGCCCAGGACATTTTGCAACACCCATCAGCAAAGTGGCAAGGTGACATCTTATGATCATTCCATGGACAAGAGCCATCCAGATTGGCAATTCAGTCTTATTTCAACACTCATCATAGGGAGACTGTGTTCTCAAATGTGTCTGAGGCATCAGGCTAGTTTTAGGGTTCAAGGACAAGTTGGCAGAGCGGAACAGCTTGTAAGTAATAGTCTGAGGCTGCCACTTCTATTCCTTAGCATCTGCTGCCTGAGTCAGTGGCATCACACTGACTTACAGTAGATTCAACCACAAAGTCTCATAGCATTCTGCTTGATTTTCTGGGTGTCTTGTGTTGGGTTTACATTTGCAACTCAGCTGCATTCATGTTGCAACTGTGAGTTTATTCATATGACTTGATATGACTCTCCCTAGATCAACTTTGTTCAGGTGTTGCAATGCCCCAGCCTTTCTCTTCACCACTCAGAAGAACACTCCCTTGGGAACAAAACTGAAATATGAAGTGGATACGAGTGGGATATTCCATATCAACCAAGAAGTGTTCAGAATGTTTCCAAAGGTACAGTAGCTGTGTGCCTCTGACCATTTTCTTTAAAACCATTGCTCTCTTGCATATTGCAGTTGTAGTTGTTGTTTCCTTACTCATTTGCAACAAATGGGAGAAAGAGATTGGGAAAGTTACATTTTGAACTACGACTCCTAGAATCCCCGGTAACATTTTGGAGAAAGGTGGGATATCAATCCAGCTAATTAATAAATAAATAAATAAATAAATAAATAAATAAATAAAATGAGGATGATAATTTTTCCAATGAGTCATGTCATCACATGATGTGACTTAACTATGAAAGCATCTGTTTAGACATTTAGGCTTCTGGTAAGAGCTCAGGCTTGATTTGCACTTGGACTCATTTATTTGTCTTCTTGGTGGTCTTTGGTGTAGTCTCTTCCAGTACCACATTCCAAATGAGTTGATTTTAGCCATAAGCCTTCTTTGATATCCACACATTACAGTAATCTCTTCCATAACTGTTCTGATCAGGCCCTTGTGCACTTTCTTTGCCATCACTTTCCTGCATAGCTGGTGGCAGGCAGTCTAACTTATATTTAGCTTATATTTAGCCTATTACACCACAGAAATATCCTAGTCAAGTGGGAAATGGCTGGACAACAGCCTTAATCTCTGGAAGGACTGCATGAATACTGCTTGGCTTCTGCTGTGCAGTTAAGAAAATAGGACAGTGCCTGATGATCACAATGTGCTGCCAAAAATGTATTAACAATAATAAAGTGTTTCAGGTACATACCTCATTGTTCCACATCATAGATTCAGTGGATGGTCTGTGAACTCCAATTATGGTAGCTGAAGAAGAGCAGGGTGCAAGTGGTGGCCTAGGGCTGCTGTGTTAGTGAGCTGGTAAAACTGTTCTGGGTTTCAGTCTAAACTTATAGAATCATAGAGTTGGAAGAGACCTCAAGGGCCATCCAGTTCAAACCCCTGCCATGCAGGAACTCACAGTCAAAGCACCCCTGACAGATGAATATCTGGCCTCTGCTTAGAAACCTCCAAAGAAAGGTTTTAAAAGGATTTATCCAAGATACTGAGACCTTTTGAGAAATAAAGATGGTACTAAAAACCAGAACAGATTCATGGCTGAACTGACATGGAGTCCACAAGCCACCACTTGGGAAGTGTATATAGGAAGTGGTCTGAAGGGGAGCGGAACCAGTGCGGCATAGCAGTTTGAGCATTGTACTGTAATTTTGGAGACCAGGATTTGAATCCCATTTCGGTTATGTAATCCTACTGGGTGACCATGAGCAAGTCACTTTATATCAGACTGAGGGGGATGGCAATAGTAAACTCCCTTTGAAGAAACTTGCCAAGAAAACCCTGTGATAGGTTCATCTTAGAGTTGCCATAAGTTGGAAACAGCTTTACAGTACACAGCAACAACAACTTGAGAAGTCATATAGCAGCATGATCAGAAAGCTTGGGAATGTTGTTATTTTTGGACTACAAGTCCCAGCATCCTCCACCTACTATTGCCAGGAGGGGGAGGGCTTGGGAGATGCACTCCAAAAAGGAATGCTTCTAAACCCCAGCTATACATACTACAGAGCTAGGACAACTTCCTAGGTAGGTTGAGAGCTTGGTAAATATCACTTTGAAAACTTACAGCAACCATGGCAGGTATTCTGGGAGTTGTAGTCCAAAATGTAACTTTCCCAACCTCTAAGCCGGATTTCAGAAAGAAGGAAAATGTGTCTCCCATTTACTCACATATTTATTGGATGTATACCTTGTCTTAATCCAAGAATCACACAGATGGCATCTAACAGTCATAAAATCAAATAAAGCAAATAGAGTTAAAAGATAAATCAAATTCAAAATGTGACTAAAACACATCATAAAAAGAACATTGTATAAAGCTAGCCCCCTCTCATCAGACCAGGGAACGTGTTGCTCATGGGCCACATGCAGGCTTTGAGCCATTGTCCCACCAAACCCCACCAATATAGTTATTTCCTGGTCCATTTCTGTCTGAAAAAATGGCCCCATATACACCAAAACACCCCCGGTGCAGTAATTTAATTCACCCAGAAGTCCTAACCCTCATCTCATGCCCCAAAACAATGGAAATAATCCAAAAATGGAAGCCAGAAGTGACATTTTGTTAGGTCTGGTACACTTGGAAAGTGGGGTTTGTGGGGGTCAGAAACCCCTCTGGCGGACCTGCTTTATAGCTGGGCATGTAGCCAAATGATTTTTAGTCCCTTTGCCACTCACACATGTGATTTTCTCAGGGGACAACAAGTCAAATATTTTTTTTTTCAATCCCAAGAAATAATACATGTGTATGGTACATATGCCAACTTCCATCCTGATGCTGATGGCCTTTCATCTATTTGTTCCAAAATCAGACTGAACAGACTGTTTATTAGCCCCTTCAGGCCTTCTGCCTTTATGAGCACTGATGTGCAATGTGTCCTATAAATAAACATTTTAAAAAAATCCATTTCACATCACTGTTTCCTTTGGGTGTATTTTTGTTTTTAAGTTGTGAAGTTGCTCATAAACTATGCATGCACTAATAGCTGCGTTTGCATGCTTATATAAGCAAGTCCTTCCATTGCCAGCTGTTTAAGGAGCCACTGGCTCAGACCATTCATCCATTTCAATCCAATGCTGTCAGCAGTTCACCAAGGTCTCAGGCAGAGGACTTTCTCAACTCTGCAACACTAGATATTCTGGAGATTAAACCTTGAGACCTGATATTTGCAAAGCATCTGCTTTGCTGCTGAACTCTGTCCCTTTGCAGTTGGAGCTGGTCCAAATTATTTTTTCTTTGTTTATTAAATGATTCAGAAACTACCTTTTATGGCACAATTACCTGCCATTAAATAACTGTTCAGTACAAATCACATTGCACCCCTGTGAAAGTTTAAGATTTCTTGTAAAAAAATTAACAACAGTTTCCTAGGGAAATTAATGCATATCGTTTATGGGGAAGAGTGAATGTCAGAGATGAAATCTCCCTAGAAACCAATGATGAAACTGAGGCTGTTGTATGTTGGTCACACCATGAGAAAGCATGACTCTTTAGAAAAAGGAATAATGAAAGGTGGAGAGTAGTAGGAAGAGAGGAAGACTGCACACCAATTGGATAGACTCAGTCAAGGAGGTTATGGGCTTAAGCCTGCAGGACCTAAGCAAACCAGGGGTGGAGAGGAGATCTTGGATATGTCTCATCCACCATGAGTCAGTGTTGACTTGAGGGCAGTTAACAACAACAATTGAGGTCACTACCATGCTAGCATATTTTCCATTTCTATCATACTGAACATCTCCCAATCCTGAAAACCCCCTCCCATTAAGCATGAAGATCTACCTTTTGGTGTTTACACTGTGTCCATCTGATGAGGTGGGTTTCAATCAGTAAAGTTTACACCAAATCAAGCATGTTCATTTTAAAGATATCCTGGTATGTGATGGTTTAAAGCCTCATCTGGCTATCATCATGAAGTGAAAAATAACTGGGGAAGGCATGTTTCTGTCAACTGGAAGTTAACTCCAGATATCTATTTTAAAAAAAAAACAACCTTGCTGTTTTGGGGCAAGGGCAACATTTCTGGATGAAAATGCACCAACCAGTGTCTGCTTTGGCCATTAAAAAGGGGAGGGGGTTAGAGGGGTGTTCAGGAGACCACCTGTGTTCTTCCAGGGCTGCATATGATCCATAATTTTTATGAGTTTTATCCCTTTAGGATAATTATTAGATATGTTGCTACAATTAACGACCTGGCTTGTCCCCTTTTGCCATAGGAGATGCCGTACTCTCGTTCCCAGTTTAAAAAATGTGCTGTGGTTGGAAATGGAGGGATTCTGAAGAACAGCAGATGTGGACGGGAGATTGACAGTGCGGATTTTGTGTTCCGGTAATTGCCTCTGCATGATGCTTTTCTGTCTGCCTAAATGATAGCCAGGTGTTACCAATGAGTATTTCAGCATCTCAGTAATTCACTTCAGCTTTGTGCATGCATTTCTTGGGTTGCATGGGTCAGCTTCCCCATTATTAAAGCAAGTATGAATAAGATTAGATGGAGGAAGTTGGATGGGATTTTTAATCATATTTTCTGATTTCTGATAGTGCTGCAAATGTAGTCTAAAAGCCATGTGCACACTGGAAAGAAATAGATTATAAAAATATAATTCGGTTATAAAAATTGAATTGCCCAAACATAATTGAAAGAATATATATATATATATATATATATATATATATATATATATATATATATATTAAAAATGATAAACTGTTTTAAATAAGTAAATTATAAAAATATAACACTTTGCATAAGTTTCCATTCCTTGAAATGTCTGTTATGTTTCTTCTCTCTCCTGGGCCTTTCAGTTAAGAAGATCATCTCTGGAACTTATTAATTAGTACTGATCTGTATATCTGATCAGTATTAATCAGTGTCAGTATTTGATTCATATTGTATGCATGTAGCCTTTTTGTAACAGACATGAATTTGCTTATTAATGTATCTATATCTGTAGGTGATAGATAGATAGATAGATAGATAGATAGATAGATTAATATATTGATTGATGAATTAATGTTGTGTGCTTTCAAGGTGTTTTTGATGTATGGCAATGCTAAGGCAAACCTGCCAAAGGGTTTTTGCAAAATTTGGGGAGGGGTGAGTCCCGTTGTCTTTCTTTAAGGCTGGGGAAAAATAATTTTTTCAAGGTGGATTTCCATAGCAGAATGGGGATTTGAACCTAGGTCTCTCTGAGTCAGTCCAGCACTCACTTTGAAAAACAACAACCACCAGGAAGGGTTGCTTGCCTCCACTTTAATTGGCTTGAAAGATGAGCCATTTGGCACAGACACTATTTTCTCCAAGCTGGTATTATCTCTGAGGGCCAAATTCTATCTTTCAGTGGCTGACTATTACAGCCTCACTTGTTCTGACACTCTGCTATCTCCTAAATGTCTGTCAGATAAAGAAGAGTTCAAAGGCTGGAAAATTGGAAGCAGTGTTGATTTTGTTGCATTTGAAAACAAGAACTCACTGTTGCTTGGTATGAACGTCAGAGGTTAAGTTGCTACTGTTGATTTCTTTAAACTAGGAACATTAAATGTGTGTTGCGTATACTGACTGTATATATTTTGGAGGAATTCCAAAATGTCATCACAGATCCAGATAAGTGGGAGAATCGTTTACATTGAGTTCAGTAGATTTGTGTGTAGACTTATGGTTTTAATGGCATATAATGTTTATATCAGTAAACATTACTGTTAGAGCAGTACTGTTCTGCTGTTAAAAGTTTTACTGTTCCACAGTAGAGGCTACAATTAGAACAGAATATGGATAAACAGAATAGTTCTGAATTGGCAAAGAGGTCAGGCAAGGCTGCATCCTTTCAACCCTTTTGTTCAACTTGTATACAGAAAATATTTCACAAAGAACAGCCTTAGGTCTGAAACACGCTGCAGAAATAATCCAGTTTGAGACTGCTTTAACTGCCCTGGCTCAATGCTAGGGAATTCTGAGAACTGAGACATTTAGCCTTCTCTATCTTTCTAGAACAGATGACCACACAGTCAGAAAAGAGAGATGTAGTAGTGATGGGCGACTTCAACTATCCTGATATTTGCTGGAAGTCAAACTCAGCAAAATCCTCAAGGCCTAGCAAATTCCTCACTTGCCTGGAAGACAATTTCATGGTCCAAAAGGTGGAAGAGGCAACAAGGGGGTCAGCTATTTTAGATCTGATCCTAACCAACAAGGATGACTTGGTTAATGGGGTGCAAGTGGTGGGATCATTAGGTGGAAGTGACCATGTTCTCTTGGAGTTTGTAATACAGTGGAAAGGAGAAGCCAGGCATAGTCAGACACGCATCCTAGACTTTAGGAGAGCGGATTTCAGTAAACTTAGAGAAGTATTGAGGGCGATTCCATGGTCAGAAATACTAAAAGATAAAGGAGTTCAGGACGGATGGGACTTTCTCAAAAGGGAGATACTGAAGGCACAATTTCAAACAGTTCCAGTGAGAAAGAAAAACGGGAGGTGTCTCAAGAAACCAGGATGGATGACTAAGGAACTTTCAATCGAGCTGAGTTTGAAACGGAACATGTATAAGAAATGGAAAAAGGGGGAAATCACAAAAAGGGAATTCAAAGAAATAGCAGGCATGTGTAGGGGTAAAGTCAGAAAAGCTAAAGCGCAGAATGAACTCAGGCTTGCTAGAGAGGTTAAGAACAATAAAAAGGGCTTTTTTGGATATGTCCGCAGCAAAAGGAAGAAGAAGGAAACGGTAGGGCCACTGCATGGAGAAGATGGCAAAATGCTAACAGAAGACAGAGAAAAGGCAGAATTACTCAACACCTTCTTTGCCTCAGTCTTCTCAGAAAAGGCAAAGGGTGCTCAACCTGAGGATAATGGAGAAGAGGACAGAATAGAGGAATTTCAGCACAGAATAAGTAAAGAGATAGTAGAGGAACACCTTGTTAATCTAAATGAATTTAAGTCTCCGGGACCAGATGAACTCCATCCAAGGGTATTAAAAGAACTGGCAAAAGTAATATCGGAGCCATTGGCAATAATCTTTGAAAACTCCTGGAAAACAGGAGAGATCCCAGCAGACTGGCGGAGGGCAAACGTTGTCCCCATCTTCAAAAAGGGGAAGAAAGAGGATCCCAACAATTATCGCCCAGTTAGTCTGACATCAGTACTAGGAAAGATTCTGGAGCAAATCATTAAACAGAGAGTCTGTGAACATCTAGAAGGCAATGCCATAATCACAAAAAGTCAACATGGGTTTCAGAGAAACAAGTCATGCCAGACAAACCTAATCTCTTTCTTTGATAAAATTACCCGCTTGTTAGATGAAGGGAATGCAGTGGATATAGTATATCTTGATTTCAGTAAGGCCTTTGACAGGGTTTCCCATGACATTCTTGCAAACAAGCTTGTAAAATGTGGGCTAGACAAAGAAACTGTTAAATGGATCTGTAATTGGTTGACCGGCCGAATCCAAAGGGTGCTCAACAATGGCTCCTTTTCATCCTGGAGAGAAGTGACCAGTGGGGTCCCACAGGGCTCTGTCCTGGGCCCAGTGCTATTCAACATCCTTATCAATGACCTGGATGACAGAATTGGAAGCATACTTATCAAATTTGCAGATGACACCAAATTAGGGGGAATAGCTAATACCCCAGAGGACAGGATCAAGATTCAAAATGACCTGAATAGACTAGAAAGCTGGGTCAAAGCTAACAAAATGAAATTCAACATGGAGAAATGTAAAGTATTGCACTTAGGGCGGAAAAATAAAATGCACAGATATAGGATGGGTGACACCTGGCTGAATGAAACTACGTGTGAAGGGGATCCAGGAGTCCAAGTAGACCACAAGTTGAACATGAGTGAACAGTGTGATGCGGCAGCTAAAAAAGCCAATGTGATTCTAGGCTGCATTAATAGAAGTACAGTGTCTAGATCAAGAGAAGTAATAGTGCCACTGTATTCTGCTCTGGTCAGGCCCCACCTAGAATATTGTGTCCAGTTCTGGGCACCACAATTCAGAAAGGACATTGAGAAACTGGAGCGTGTCCAAAGGAGGGCAACAAAAATGGTGAAAGGTCTGGAAACCATGCCCTATGAGGAACGACTTAGGGAGCTGGGGATGTTTAGCCTGGAGAAAAGAAGGTTAAGAGATGATATGATAGCCCTGTTTAAATATTTGAAAGGATGTCATGTTGAGGAGGGAGCAAGCTTGTTTTCTGCTGCTCCAGAGAACAGGACCCGGAACAATGGATGCAAGCTACAGGAAAAGAGATTCCACCTGAACATTAGGAGGAACTTCCTGACAGTAAGGGCTGTTCGACAGTGGAATGCACTTCCTTGGAAGGTGATAGAGTCTCCTTCCTTGGAGGTCTTTAAACAGAGGCTGGATGGCCATCTGTCGGGGATGCTTTGATTTGGATTTCCTGCATGGCGGGGGGTTGGACTGGATGGCCCTTGTTGTCTCTTCCAACTCTACGATTCTATGATTCTATGATTCTATCAGAGAGCTCTGATGCCACAATAAACTACAGTTCCCAGGATTCTCTAGCACTGAGCCAGGACCATTAAAGTGGCCTCAACCTGGATTATTTCTGCAGCGTGTTTAATAATAATAATAATAATAATAATAATTTTATATTTCTCGCCTCTCCTTGCGGATCGAGGCGGGATTACTTCCAATAAAATAAATACAAAATACAAATACAAAGATACAATCAATAAAATACTGACATTATTAATAAAATTGCACGACAATCATAGCAAACATGGCAGACATAATCAAAGAAGTGGAATATTTTATTTAATAAGGCTGCTATACAAGGTCAGGTGGGTAGGCCCACCAGAAGAGATCCATCTTAAGTGACTTCTTAAAAGCATCCAAGGTGGTAATAAAACGGATCTCTTCTGGTAGGCCGTTCCACAGTTTAGGAACAGCGGCTGTAAAAGCTCTATGGGAAGTCGTTGTTGATCTAGTCATTTGATATTATAATAGATTTTTCCCAGATGTTCTAAGAGTGTGGGGTGTATTATGTAGGGAGAGGTGTTCCCACAGGTAACTCAGGCCCGAGCCAAGTAGGGCTTTAAAGGTGATAACCAACACCTTATACTGCACCCAGAAGCTAATCGGCAGCCAGTGAAGAGATTTTAACACAGGTGTTATGTGGTCAGACCTAGATGTACCAGTGACCAATCTGGCTGCCGCATTTTGTACCAATTGAAGCTTCCAAACTTGGTATAAGGGTAGTCCCATGTAGATCGCATTACAGAAGTCTAAACGAGAGATTACCAGTGCATGTACCACTGGTTCATGGACCTTTGAGTCCAGGTAGGGACACAGTTGGCGTATCAACCGAAGTTGGTACCAAGCACTCCTGGCCGTCACATCTATTTGAGATGACAACTGTAGGGACGAGTCCAGGAGCACTCCCAAACTGCAAACTTCATCCTTTAGGGGATGTGACCCCATCCAGGACAGGTTGACAAATCTCCTTCCCTGGACTTGGGGTACCTATCATGAGTACCTCTGTTTTCTCTGGATTCAGCTTGAGTTTGTTTTCTCTCATCCAGCCCATTACTGACCCAAGGCAGGCATCTAAAGGAGAGATGCCATCCTTAGTCACTGCAGGGCCAAAGCTAACAAAATGAAATTCAACATGGAGAAATGTAAGGTACTGCACTTAGGGCAGAAAAATGAAAAGCACAGATATAGGATGTGGGACACCTGGCTGAATGAAACTATGTGTGAAAGGGATCTAGGAGTCCAAGTAGACCACAAGTTGAACATGAGTCAACAGTGTGATGCAGCAGCTAACAAGGCCAATGTGATTTTAGGCTGCATCAATAGAAGTATAGTGTCTAGATCCAGGGAAGTAATAGTGCCACTCTATTCTGCTCTGGTCAGGCCCCACCTGGAATACTGTGTCCAGTTCTGGGCACCACAATTCAAAAAGGACATTGAGAAACTGGAGCGTGTCCAAAGGAGAGCGACTAAAATGGTGAAAGGTCTGGAAACCATGCCCTATGAGGAGCGACTTAGGGAGCTGGGGATGTTTAGCCTGGAGAAGAGAAGGTTAAGAGGTGATATGATAGCCCTGTTTAAATATTTGAAGGGATGTCATATTGAGGAGGGAACAAGCTTGTTTTCTGCTGCTCCAGAGACTAGGACCCGGAGCAATGGATGAAAACTGCAGGAAAAGAGATTCCACCTCAACATTAGGAGGAACTTTCTGACAGTGAGGGCTGTTCGACAGTTGAACAAACTCCCTCGAAGTGTAGTGGAGTCTCCTTCCTTGGAGGTCAGAGGCTGGATGGCCATCTGTCGGGGATGCTTTGATTGTGATTTCCTGCATGGCAGGGGGTTGGACTGGATAGCCCTTGTGGTCTCTTCCAACTCTACGATTCTATGATTCTATGATTCTAGGAGTCGGAGTAATAGAGAAATAGATTTGGGTGTCATCAGCGTATTGATAACACTGTGCCCCATGTCTCCAGATGATCTTGCTCAGCCGTTTTGAACCTTAGACTCAGAAAAAGGAGGTGTAAAGATAGGAGAAAGGAATATCAACAACCTAAGATATATGGATGATAGTATACTACTAGTGAAAAACCTCATGGACTTGAAACAATTACAGTGGTACCTCGGGATACGAATTACCCAGGTTACGAATTTTTCGGGATACGAATAAATCCCATAGGGATTTATTGTTTCGGGTTACGAAGGTTTTTTCGGGTTACGAAAAAACCCTGGCGCTGTTTTAAATGGAGCCGCGGCGGAGCCGCGGCTTTTTTTCCATTAGCGCCTATGGCAATTCGGGTTACGAAGGTTTTTCGGGTTACGAAATTAGCCGCGGAACGAATTAATTTCGTAACCCGAGGTACCACTGTACTCAGGAAAGACAAAGAAGAAAGTGCAAGGGCAAGCCTAATGCTGAACACAAAGAAAACAAAAATAAGGACCGCTGAGGACCCACACACATTCAACCTAGACAATGAGGAAATCTAAATAATAAATGAATTCTTGTACCTTGGCTGAAACATTGATCAGGAAGGAGACGGCAGTTAAGAAATCAGAAGAAGACTAGGAATGGGTAGGCCAGCTATGAAAGAATTAGAAAAGACCCTAAAGAGTACAGATATACAACTGAACACTAAAATTAGAATGGTACAACCATGGTATTCCCCATTAAAATGTATGGTTGTGGGGTGTGGGTATCTGAGAAAGTGGATAAGAAGAAAATCAATTCATTTGAAATGAGGTCCTGGAGAAGAGAACTGAGGATACCATGTACAGGCAAAAAGACAAACAAATGGATCCTTGAACAGATTAAACTTGAAATCCCGTTGGAAGCCAGGATGATTAAATTTAGACTATTGTACTTTGGTCACATCATGAGAAGGCATTACGAATTAGAAGAGGCAATGATGTAGGGGAATGTGAAGGGAGGCAGAAAGAGAGGAAGACTACACACTAGATGGATGGGTTGTATTAAGGAGGTCATGGGTATGAATTTATAGGACCTAAGCAGAGCAGTGGAAGATAGGGAGACTTGGAGATGTTTCACCCACACGGTTGCCATGATCCGCTGTTGACTCAAAGGTGGTTAACAACAACAACAATGTTTACATAGTGAATAAGTCTAAAGTAGATTATCTAACATCTGTTGATCAGTCTATCAGTCAGTCACTGGGGTGGGCAACTGTGGAGGCAGTGGGGCCCATTCCTTTCCTTATGACCCCCACACTCCATGGTCTGTCCCAGAACAATCAGAAGGATCTCACATCATTTCTGTTTCAGGTTTTGGACTTGTATTGCTGCATGCCTTAAAGTAGTGTCCAACTTGTGGCGAATGTATGCGAAACCTATCAGAAAGCTTTCTTGGCAAAATTTGTTCAGAGGGGGTTTGCCGTGGCCTTCCTCTGAGGCTGAGAGAGTGTGGCTTGTCCAAGGTCATCCAGTGGGTTTCCATGCCTGAGCAGGGATTCGAAGTCTAGTCTCCAAAATACTAGTCCAATGGTCAAACCACTACACTATGCTGGCTCTGCACGTTGGCTTAGGAACAGCCAATTTTTGTGGATTATATGGGAGTGTGTCCAGCCACCACTACCAGCTATAGTAAACCAGCTTTCTCTAAGCTGCCCAACTTCAAAAAGTTTTGCATTACTGTGACCATTATCCAAAACATCATGGTTAATGATTGGGGATGGTAAGAGCTGAACTGAAAAACACCTGGAAGGTGCCAGTTTGGAGAAGCCTGCAGTGGTGGCTGGTGGCTTCCCCATCACAACTACATTAAAGGAGCTATCTAAGGTGATGACCCCTATCCTTCCATAGTTCCTTTCAACTTCAGGCTAAAAGCTGGAGTGGTTTCACTGCTACACTAACATGGAAACCACCAGCTGCCTTTGGAAGCCTGAGATGCTGCTGCTGTTTGTGGGCTTCCCATAGTCAACTGGTTGGCCATTTTGTGAACAGAATGCAGGCTTTTGGTTTGAGCTAGCAAACCTAAGGAGTCCTTAGGAGACAATGCGAAGCTAGATGGACAAATACACCTATGGAATAAAGCAGCTTCCTCTGTAAGGACAGACAGCTTTCCTTGGGGATCAAGTTACCCATCTTTATTCAGATTCATCTGCACTGTGCAGCTGCAGGAAAAGCATGGTGTGTGCTTGGTGATGCCAAGGACCCAAACTCTACTTTGCGCTGAGTTTCCTAAATTACCCTGAAGGCAGAAAGTTTAGAACAGCTGCTCTGTCAGCTGCTTGGCTCCACCTAGAGTTCAGATATTAAAAACACAAGAGCTCAGCTGGGATGAGATGTGAATTCATGGGGTGTAATTTGTTCAGTCAAGCCCATTTTGTATTTTTTTTTGTTAAAAAGTGCAATACATTAAAAGAAATCACAAGCAACATTTGCCTCTACTGTTGACACTTAGAAATCATTACATTTTTAGAATATGTAATTTCTCTCAGGGAGGCTTCTTATTGGAGACTGTGTTTATTTTTATTTTATTTAAAACTTTTGTATGTTTTAAAATAATTTTATACAGTTTTAAATGTGACAATTTTAAGTGGGCCAGGTTTTAACTGATATCTTCTGTAAGCCGCCTTATGTTTCACTTCAGGAGAAAGATGGCATATAAATAAAATATACATACTCTCATGACAGTGGATCAACTAGGAAGATTTGTTTAGGCTACCATGTGGGCCTCCAGATGTGTTTGCATGACAACTCTCAACATTCCTTACCATTGGCTATTCAACGCAGGGCTGCTGGGAGTTGCAGTCAGCAACATCTGACATGTTATATCGTTTCCCATACCTGATCAAGGAGAAGAAAAGCCCCTTAAAAACAGAAGCTTTTTCTAAGCTAATCATCTACTAGAATTGGTGTATATATTACATTTGCCCTAGGATTTCTGCCAAAAAATTGCTTCTCCATGATGAGCAAATCATAGGTATTTTAAAAAGCTTTCTTTACAATGAGGTAGATCACTGCTCCATTTAGCCTAGCCTTTTCCAACCTGGATCCCTTCAGGCAATTTCTGTATTAGTTTCTTCCAGCTCTCACTACTCTCATGGCCAGTGGTCAGAATAATGGCACTTTTAGACAAACAGATATAAATTTTCTGGAGAGAATGAGTGGAAATGTGCTGTTGTGTTTGCATCTTATTCATAGGTTTTCATAAGTATTGGGCTGGCAACTGTGGGAGCAGAACTAGAAAGATCTTTGGTTGGACCCAATATAGCACTTCTCACATTCTTATTATCTATTTTTAATTATCTATTTTTTTCTAAAATCCCTTATTTTTTAAATGGGATATACAGGTAGATATCCTCTGTCTGGAATTCTGAAATCCTAAATACTCCAAAATACAAAACTTTTAAAACTATGTGTGCCTGTGTTGCATTTGCCAGACTAAAGAGCGTGCTTAGCATGAATCCACATGTTTGTGGATTGGAGAGAGATGTGAAGATCTGGCGGGAGGTGTGGATTCATGGCAAGCACTATGCTTGGACCACTGCCATTTCACAGATCCTCAGTCTCTCTCCAATCTTGTTATGCGCCATTATGTATGTAGAAATACAGGCATTCCAAAATCCAAAGAAAATCCAAAATATGAAACACTTCTGGTCCCAAGCATTTTGGATAAGGGATAGTCAACCTGTAATGTGTTTCAAAAGATATAATGCCTTCATAACTTGTGAAAACATGTATATTACATATTATCAAAACAACACATTTCTAATTCTCAGTGATTTCATTCTCTCCAACCAATTTCAGTTCTGTCCAGCAGCTATGCTGGATTGAGACTCTGGGGAGTTTATCAAACATGAAATTGGAACTCCAATCCAAAGCCAATCCGAAAGAAAGGGGAAGCAGAGTCAATTTGAATTCAAGGCAATTCACGTGATTAATTATCTCACATGAAGAGTGAAATTGTGGTAATTCCTGAGGCAAAACGGAGCAAGTGCAAAATAAATTATCACACCAGTACATACCATGCAGATTCACCAATTTGAATTGGCACCCTTGCACATGCTCAGTGGGGCTCTGAATGCATTGTGAACCTTTGCACTTTCAAGGCAAAGAAGGGGGCCACTTCCTGGTTCCTGTTTCACATGAATGCTAGCTTCACGTGAATGATTGCTTCATGTTCTATGGGCTTTATAGTCCGTTTTGGCACTTAAACTAGCACTCTTTGTATGGGCTTTATAGTCTGTTTTGGTACTCAAACCAGCACTCTTTCTATGGGCTTTATAGTCTGTTTTGGCACTCAAACCAGCACTCTTTCTATGGGCTTTATAGTCCATTTTGGCACCAAAACAAGCACCCTTTCTATGGGCTTTATAGTCCGTTTTTGCATCCAAACAAGCAGCCTTCCCATGGGCTTTAAAGTCCATTTTTGCATCCAAACAAGCAGACTTCCCCAGCGGCATCGGAAACAGCTGCTTTCCCCCCCTCCTCGCCAGCATGTCTCCTTCCTATTCACACATAGGTAGCACAAGCATTCACACACATTCTATCAATCTAAAAGCACCAGCATTCGCACAATCTGTCAGAAAAAATGTTGCTTGCAAAGCGAAGTGACTGGTGCGAGAGGGGAGGCATGTTCCACCCACTCCCCCCCCCCACTCTGTCCATGTTAAAATGTGAATACATTCATTCCTGAGTCGCTTTCCCCAGCGGCATCGGAAATAACTGCATTTCCCCTTCAGCAGCAATGGAAGCGGAGGGAGTACCGGAAGCAAATGGAGCAAAATTGCAGTGCAGCATCATGGGAAATGTGGCACCTTGGAGGTTGTGGGGGGGTATACGAGGACCGAAGCAAAGTTGCATTCCACATCAAGACCAATTCTAATTGGATGTGAATTGACCTCGGACAAAGATTTCTGAATTCGCTAGTTCACCGAATTCATCTACATCAGGACTGACCTTGGATTGACTTAGGATCGGCTTTGGAATGACCCCCCCCATAGAAAGCAATCACGTGTGATAATCTATCACATTATAATGTGAATTCGCATGGTTGGGCCTGGAATGGCTTCGGATTGGAGACACAAAAATCGTTGTGTGATATCATCTTGGGAATGGTAGTCACCAAACGGAACTGATCTGGCATGATCAGGAAGGATTGGAACTTGGGACTTTTTGCGTGCACTGAGCCATGGCTCCTACCAACATGTGGGCTACTCTTGATAGGTTGGGTCAGCTATCAGAATTTTAGATGAAGCCCTTAGTCTGAATTTCCAACTTTTGCTGATCCTTCTATGCACCATTCCCTTGTACAGAAGTGGCTATTGTATCATACTGCTTAATATGTTGGACTTGAACTAGAAGGACCTGGGTAAATAAATCCCCATTTAGGAGAATCACAGTTGCATTCTCTGTGTTTTAGTCTTCCAGGTCATTTGGATAAAATGATGCAAGCCTTAAATCTACCTTAAATCTTCCTTGTGGAAAAAGTGTGGGCAAGAAATAAGAAAAATACTAATAACCTCTTTAATGTTCTGTTCTTTGCCTTTAGATGCAATTTACCTCCCATATCTGAGAAATACATTGTTGACGTTGGCGTAAAGACTGACATCGTGACAGTTAATCCCAGCATAATTACTGAAAGGTCAGTTGTTTATCTGGTGCCCACCTTTGCCCACACTTTCCTTCTGTGTCTTTGAGAAACTGACAAACCTCTTAAAAGGAGAGACTGTGCTTTATTATTAGTACTGGTGGTGCATTTTCTCAACGTGGTAATTTCATAGCAACTGGAAATCAGAATAATTTAAGCTTTCTAATCAAAGGGAAATGAAAAGTTCAAAAGAGGCCTGTGGACTTCCATTCCATTTTACCACGCACTTCCTTCTTTTATCCTTGTCTTTGTTCACAAAGAAATACTCCTAATGGAACTCCACCCATTCTTTCTTATGGCCTCTATCATACTCTGAACCTCACAATAGCAATACACTACCCAAACACAAAGGTTATCAGTAGCTTTATTAATGGAGTCTGTGTATTACCTCGAGTTTCAGTGTCCATCTGCCTTTAAATATCAGTTGCAGGGGAACATGAGTGGGAAGATACTATTGAACTTTTGTTTTGCTTGTGGGCAAAACTGATACACAGTTGTTTTCATGTTCTTGATCTAAACCCTATTGTTAGTCTCAACTAGGGTAGACCCCGTTGAATCAATGGAATTTGCTTATGTGTTGACATATTAGTCAGCCATTGATTCAGTGAGGCTGTTGCCACACCACAGAAAGAATGCAGTTTGACACAAAAAGTCATGGCTCTATCCTATGGAATCCTGGGATTTGTAGCTCGTTGTGGAATCAGAGCTCTGTGACAGAAGGCTATATATCTCACAAAACTACAAATCCCAGAATTCCATAGCATTAATTAACTGAACTAATTTTGTGGTGTAGATGCACCCTGAGCTTCCTTTACTTGGGATTTGCCAACAAGATTTAGGCTGTTTAATTTTTTTTAATGTGTATTTTCACAACTCTTTTTTTTAAAGGAATATATTATATAGGCACTAGTGCATTTATAGTGTATAAAAATTTATGGATTTCACATGTAGGCCCCCTTCCCACTGGCCCATTTGCCCTGGATGGAACTGGGCAGATCCGGGTCCCCTTCTCCTGAATCTCTCCGGAAGCAAGTGCCCACTATCATTTACCTTAAACGGGGTAATTTATCCCTCCAAAGTTCACATTTGCAGTACCGGTTTAAAATGAAGGTTCCTTTGCTGTCAGTCAAATTCACTTCTGCTTTCGTCAAAGGTGACGTTTCCTACAGCCATTGGCCAATGGAATGGGTGCTTCCCCCCTCCTTTTTTTAAAAAAACTGGCAGCAGCATGCACATATTCTGTCAAATTTAAAAACCTTTGTGTGTGTGTTGTGTGTGTGTTGTGTCTATTTGGGCCATTATGCATTATGGCAACCCTAAAACGACCCCATCATGGGGTTTTCTTCACAAGATTAGTTCCGAGGAGATTTGCCATTGCCTTTCCCCTGAGGCTGAGAGAGTGTGACTCCTCCAAAGTCATGGGTTTCCACATCCTTCCAGTTTTCCCTTTGCTTCCAGCCCAATGCTACAGCCCTTGCCTCCCCCATGCCATGCCATCCTGTTCCAATAATAATAATAATAATTCCTCATCCCAGAATGCCATCTCTGCATCCTCTTGCTTTGTTTTCCCTCCTTACAATCCCAGAATGCACAGACATTCATATGTAGCAAAAGCATTAACATATTGTATTAATTTGCCAAATTGAAAGGGAAACATTTGTAACATTTGCATTGTAGCACTTGCATCTTACACAAATAATAATAATAATAATAATAATAATAATAATAATAATAATAATAATCGCCTCTTGCAAAGTGAGGTGCCCTGACGGGAGCAAGGAATTGAAAGGGAAATGTAGCACAAGCACACACACATTCTATCTATATGTATCACCCTGTAGCAAAAAGCATTCACATCATAGTCTGTCAAAAATAAAAATTAAAAAATAAGGTGAGAGAGCTGCCTGCGAGAGGGAGGCATGTTCCGTTCTCTGCTCTCCCTCTGACCATCCCTCCCCTGAACTTGACCCTTTCTCCGGCTCTATCCTCCTCCTCCTCCCAGTTAGCCCCGATTCTCCCCTTGGCACCTTCTCCGGCTCCTTCCTTCTCCTCCTCCTCCTCCTTTGCCCAGATGAAGGGGAGGCATGTTCTGCCCTCCCTTTGACCTAAATCCCTCCTTTGAACTTGATCTGATCATGACCTGGGCGAAGTTCATATTTGCCAGACCCAGTTTTTCTCAAAGATACAGCTTTTACTCCGCTTTCAAAAGACCTGTACCGGGGCATTTGCCCCTGAACGGGTGTGGAAGCCTTGATTTTGCTTGTGGAAGAATCGGGGCCAATATGAACTTCCCATGTTTAATCCAGTTTCTGAACTGGGATAAAAGGTAGTCTGAATGACCCCGTATATGACATACTGTCTATACTGAAATGTTTCTAATTCCCACTGGTTTCAGCCTCTCCAACTAAAATCAGAACTTAAATTTGGCAAGGTCTGTTTAGATCAGGGGTAGGCAACCCTTTTGAGCCGGGGGCCGGGTTGCTGTCCCTCAGACAACTGGGGGGCCGAAGCCAAAAAATAAATAATTAAATAATTTTTTAAAAAATTAATTAAATAAATAAACCTGGACAAATGTAGGACAAAATTTTCAAATGGAGGGCACTTTTAAAATAAAAAATGGAGGACACGTGAAAAAATTTGCTGATTTTTTTAAAAATGTTAAGATAAATGCATGTTTCTGAGGCTTCTTTAGACAATTGCCCCACCATGCCCCTCACGCAAGACGCCAAAGGCCCTGGCGGCAATCGGCGGCAGGACCAGTCTGGGGCCGGTCCCAAGGCCTCGCCGGGCCGCATCTGGCCCGCGGGCCGCAGGTTGCCTACCCCTGGTTTAGATCTAACTAGGAGAACATTAGCTAGCAACCTGAGTTACATAGGGCACACTTTGCTGTGCCTCTGTTGATGCCACTCTCCATCCAATTAGCCCTGTTGGGCACCCAGCAGCACAAAATTTGAAGCTGATCCTGGGCTTATTTACACTGCTGGGAAACCCCATCCATGCCTGTAGTGGCTCTGACCTGGGGACATGACATTCTTCAGGATCCACAGACAATGCAGGGCTTTTCTCCAAAAATCAGGAGGAAAAAAAAACCTGCCTTTTACCCTGCTTTTGCCTTGAAAATCTGCATTGGAGGATATGGCAGTGTGGCTGAAAATACTCCACACTATAGGACATGCGATCATCATAGGATGACCCTTTTCTTCCAAGTTATTATGATCTTGGCATAGTGAGTACAGCATTATCGGAGTTGCTTCAGACTGAGAAACTGTGCTGCAGGTATGGGGTGATTGCAAGGTTCTCCGTCGGTGTAGACAAGCCCCCCGTTACAGGAAGGCAGATTTTAATGTGTATTGACTCTCCTGACAGCCCAGTTCCTATTTTGGGGCCATTGCATGCATCTGAAGACATTAGGTGTGGTCCATGAGAACTTGTGCCAAATAAAACTTGTTATTCATTAAGATCCCGCTATTTCTTCATCATTTTTGCTGTGACAGACTAACATGGCTACCTTTCTGGAAAATTTCTTCTGTTCTGTTGTAATTAATTTCTCTCCCCTGTCATTAGGTTCCACAAGCTGGAGAAATGGAGGAAGCCTTTTTTTAACGTCTTGCAAAATTATGAAAACGCTTCAGTGCTGCTTCCCGCTTTCTACAATACCCGCAACACAGATGTCTCTATCCGGGTTAGGTATGCCCTGGATGACTTTGAATCCCAGCAGCCTGTCTACTTTTTCCATCCGCAATATCTCATCAACCTTTCACGCTATTGGCTGAATCAAGGTGTGCGGGCCAAACGCATCAGCACCGGCCTGATCCTCGTGACGGCGGCTTTGGAATTGTGTGAAGAAGTGCACCTTTTTGGATTCTGGGCCTTCCCCATGAACCCCTCAGGGATATATATAACCCATCACTACTATGACAATGTCAAACCTCGACCAGGATTCCATGCCATGCCTTCAGAAATCTTCAACTTTCTCCATATGCACAGCAAAGGGATTTTGAGGGTACACACAGATGTCTGCAATTGCTGTTGATGAGATGATGGTTGATTGTTCTTGTGCTATATAAAGAAGAAGGAAGAAGGGAGAGAACATAACAGGACCTCTGGGGCTTTGGAACCAATCCATGTGGTTGTTTTTGAAGCAGAAGGATCTCTACAGGGTGTTTTTGGGTCCTTCCAATATTCATGTCTTCTGAATGTGCTTCTGTGGTAAAATGGAAAAGTTACCATGTTCCAGAGGGGGAAAATAGTCATGACTGTGTGAATTAGCCCAGGGTATTCAATGCAGCAGAGTTATAATATATTGTGACTTATGCAATAGTGGTTGAAAAACGTACATTTTTTCAAAGGTTTTGTCTTTCTTGAGAGCCAGTGTTCCCAACACTTTCCCTCAATGGTTAACTGTGTAGGCAAACCTTGTCCATCCATTCTGGTGCCCTCAATATATGTTGGACTACAACACATCATTTTAATCTAGAAAGTCCAGTGATGGGTATTTCAGACTAACATAAGTCAAGGGCTCTGGTTTTGGGGGAGGTGTCATAGGATTTTTAACATTTGGATTAGTCTGATCATATTTGTTGGAAGAATTCAAACACTGCCCTGGCACCTATAGTGAACCAAGAAGCACATGAAACTAGAGGTTGTAGAGTAGAGCTAGAGCACATCACTGTAGGGATTCATTGATCCAGCTCTGGGGAAACACCAAACCTGAGCATCCTTGGCCAAGCACAGGGCTTAGCCTTGATGTTCTTAGAATGTGGTATTAATACCCATGTGACTTACCAGGTAATATACCAAGCCAATACTGTGAGAGAGATTGTTTTTGTATAGAGTGCTAGCAGCTTCATTTGCTTCCATCCTCATTTCCCACAGGTCCCACAGATACCACTGTTAATGAAGAATGTGGTCCAGCGGGCGTTGAAATAACACAAATCACTCTCCTCTTGTTTTCCTAAACCACTTGAAATGTGAACTATTTACCATTTCACTGTTAAAGACCTACTTGTCCTTAGTCTCTGCCCTACTCTTGGGGCAACCCGGAGTATCTTTGCCCTGGAACTCCTCCATTACAAAGGCCCTCTGTTCTGGTGCCAGATGGCTATTGGCAGGAATGTCTGGCTGAGCCACCCGGTGGATCTGTCACTTCACTCTGAGGTCAGAACAAGGCCCCCAGCATCTCATTCTGACTTCTGCTGCATTGGGCAGCAGAGTGGGACACATTTTAAACAGCCATTGGAATGGAGGTCTTCAGGGAAGATCCAGAGCAAAAAATAATTTATTTAAATATGTTTTAAAAGGGGTATATCCCAGTTCTGGTGTTGAATGTGCCAGATGTCATATGGTCTGTTCACATCTGAACCAGGGTTTGGGCTATGTGTTGTCTAGTCTCCCCACAGAGAGAATGGAGAGAAGCTGTTGTCTTTGGCCCATGAAGACCAGGCCTCAGCTAACACAGGCCCGGTACAGATGAGGAGAAAGGGGCAGCCAGAGGCTGCTCCTTTCTCCTCCAGGTTGTTGCCATGGCAACCATATGCCCACAACAACGATCCACAGGAAAAAGGAGTTCCAAAATGGAACTCCTTGCCATGATGCCACCAAGATGCCATCTCCGCCCTGGGGTGTCATGGTGACATCATGCACGTGCCATGCTGTTTGAGCATGGCATACACGTGACGTCATTGATACACATGCTGCATGGACAGTGCTATAACAATGGCACCATCCACACAAACTAGAGCTTGGGAGCATGCGGTTGGTGTGTGCTCCTGAACCCTAGTTTTGGCCTGAGGGCACCACAAGGCGCCCGTTTGTATCAGGCCAAAGTCAACAAAGAAGCTAGTTTTATAGTCTTTTGATGCCTCTCAATGCCTCCTTTTCTTCCTCATTCTCTCTCCAGCTGGTATTTCATTTTTAAAAATTGCTAGGGGATATGTTGTGAGCCCCATCATGGTGTAGTGGTTTGAGTGTTGGACTACCCCTCTGGAGACCAGGGTTCGATTCCCCGCTCATCCATGAAACCCACCGGGTGATGTTGGGCAAGTCGTATGCTCTCAGCTTCAGGGGACAGGAATGGCAAATGTCCTCTGAACAAATCTTGCCAAAAAAAACCCATAATAGGGTCACCTTAGAGTTGCCATAAGTCAGAAACGATTTTAAGGCACACAACAACATGTTAAACCATGCACCCCAGCATACTAAAGAAGCATAGATCTACAAATTTGGACACCAAGAAAGCAATCATAAAAATGTGGAGGCTTTTTGAAAGAATAACCACTGGATGTATTTTGGAAGAAGCCTTCAAGTGGTCGCTAGAAAGCTTAAAATGTTTTTGTATACTTAATGCTATGCTCACCTGGCCTGGTTGTTTCATTTTACATTAGCATATTTTTAGTTTTGGATTTTAAAAATCGCTGAACCATGTTGAAGAGCTCTTCTGTTTTGTGGCGCAGAAACATATTTGTATTCTTTAAGGTACATCCAGTCTGATGGGAAAGTCCTAGTGGTGTACTGGGTTAAAATATACTTATCTGGGGAGATGGTATAAAAAGTCTCGAGTTGTTCCAAGAGTTGATAGCAAATTTTCTGTGACAAACAACTAGATCTCCAAAATAAAATTGGAAAGAACAGGAGCATAATTTGGGACTTCAGTCTGATTTAAAATACCAGAAAGTTCCCAGATTTTGTTCCTGTTCTTTCCGATTTTATTTTTGTTTATCCCAGAATACTTTGGGTGAGGCCCCAGTATGGAGACTTTTTATAGCAACTTGGTTTATTCTTATGCATTATAAAAACAGGGGGGGGGGGAACCCACCAGAAACAACATCTGGGACTTTTCAGTCAGTCTGGATGCACCTTTTCTGGTCTTTTTCATCAGCCCGTGTGCCTTGAGCCTGTGTAGTATAATGATTTGTGCACTGGGCTGTGACTCTGGAGACCAGAGTTCAGATCCCCACTCAGCCATGAAAACCCACTGGATGACCTTGGGCAAGACTCACTCTCTCAGCCCCAGAGAAAGGCAAGGGTAAATCTTCTCTGAACAAATCTTGCCAAGAAACCCCCATGATAAGTTGCTATAATTTGGTCATGACTAGAAGGCATGCAACAACAAATTCTCTTAGATTCATTAAAGGCCTTTACAAAGAAAAAGTACACGAGGAAAGAAAACCCCACAGTGCTGATGAGGCCAGCTTCTTCATATTTTGAGGGTAGGATTAACCTGGTACTAACAAAACTTGAAATATAAATTTAAAATATTATTTACCATAAATAATATTCTTAGTCCCATTTAGGTACAAGAGAAGCACTTTACAGATTTGTTGATCTCATTGACTAACCATTTACTGAAATTGTTGACCTTATAGTTGTACTACTTTGATGTATATTTTCTTAACTAGACTGTATGATGTGAAAGAAAGCCTATAAATTGATGTAAGCCATAATTTAAAAACAGCAGTCAGGGTATTTTCACCCTTCACTATGTCATTGTATTTGGAGATAATTTAACATGTTAACAAATAAACCAGTTCTACCAGTTCCATTTGGGGAAAAAAAGTCAAATTGCAGGATTTTGTATATTTGGGTTGTCATGGTTACATCCCATTGGATGGATCTGTTGTAGAAGACACGATTTAACCCTTTTAAAAAATCATGACAATTTGCACTTGTTTGCAAGCACCTTTGCCCCTGACACTTCCATCACGTATGTAATGTTCTCTGATATTTGTATTTCAGCATGCATATTTTTCCAATATATAAAAACTTGTAGAAATCTTTCCAACACATACATTCAAGTATTCTCTGATATGTACATCTAAGTTTGCACTTGTAAACCTGGAAACTGCAGAACAAAATTCTGAAAAATGCACATTCTTAGGATTCTTCTATTCCAATAGCCATATAGTTGGGGAAATGGAAATTAGATCTGCTTGCTTTAAAAAACAGGCCAAATAGTTCTTCTCATCTCAAATTAATAGCATGATGACCCATACGGGTGACATCGAGTGTGGTGTAGGGTTTGAGGTTTGGTCTAGGACTCTGGGAAAATCATTGGGTGACACTGGCTGAATCGCAGTGGGCAAGTCACACTCTTAGCCTCAGAGGAAGATGAAGGCAAACCCCATCTGAACAAATCTTGCTAAAAAAACCTTGTGATAGGTTTGCTTTAGGGCTGTCATAAGTCAGAACTGACTTAAAGGCACACAGCAACAATCTCATACAAACACTGTAAGGTGTTAGCAAGTGGTTTTTAATTTTTTTTTAAAAAAAAATTCTTTTAAAATTTACTTTACAAACATCACACCTTACCAAATTTTCACTTTAGCAAAGAAACTACTGTTGCCTCTTCAGATTCACAACCCTCGCTTACTTGCAAGGAGCAAATGGAGGGGGTTAGAATGGGGCGCATGCCTGAAGCACTCACCCACAGCCACTTATGGGCATGCTCCCCCATTCAGACCTATGGGGCTTGAATATCTGCGAGTTTCCGTTTTCACAGGAGGGGTTGTGAAACAGCTCCCCTGTGAAAATGGAAAGCTAACTGTGTCTACATGTAAATACATTTAGGCTGTGTGTAGGATATTGTAATTTAAAAGGTATTTTAATTTTGCACTTGTTTATGTCACAACTGTTACCATTACATTCACTGATATATGGGAATTATGATTTATGAATAATGCCAGTACAAAAAACATTACTATGGATTACTAAGTGTGGTGTGGTATGGGAGAAGGTCAGTGGGAGGGGGTGACACCATGAGTTACTGTGTTGGGTGACACCAACCCTAGTGACACCACTGGCCCATACATTTTGAACTCTGCACAGGTGTTAACTTGTCTTTGGCCCTTCTAATCCTTGCCTGTTGCTGTAGAACTGAAATCCTTCCTCTATGGGACCATACACCTGTTTCCGGGCCACTTGACTGAGCTCCCTTCTGTGCTGGAACCCAATGGACTGGACCTTGATACTTAAAATCTTCACAGCCCGTATCTTCTTAGTAAGGGAGCATAATATCTCATGTTCCAACGAGGCCAGCCTGATCCTCAACAGTTGCCTGCTCCTTCATTAGGGACATACCTATTCATGTGTTCAAGTAGATCTCGTTAATAACACTTCAATAGGATTTCAGACTTCAAGGTGTCATGTCGCTTTCACTCCTTTCTTCATCCTAGTGACCAATAGTGGTTGGTGACTCCCATATCCATCTAGTTGTGACTCACTTAAGATTTTGAATTAGTTTGATGGAGCTATTCAAGGTTACCTTGGATAACTCCTTTAAAATTTAAACTAAAACCTGTAGTAGATTCTCATCTCTAGTGCCATGGGAGCTACCAACTACTATTACTGACAGTGATACAACTGATTGAGGGTAGGGGGAAGCATAAAGGAGCTGCCTGGGTACTCACAGATATTCCACAGAAAAAACTGCATTTTTGGAGTGCTTATCTGCTCTTTCAGGAAGCCATAAAAATAAAATAGGATTATTCTGGACATGAAAGATTGTGATGAATTCAGGCAGAATCGATTCTCATTACAGCTTTTCAGTAACACTCCCTAAGATTTTTCTCTTTGCAGCTGCTGGTGATACATACAGCTTTACCAATATTGCTGCACAAAAAGAGAGAAATGCAGTAGAGGAAAGAACAGCTGCATGAAATTGTACCATAGGATATGATGACATCAACCAAGTCAATAGAGGAAGGAAGGAAGGAAGGAAGGAAGGAAGGACTGATTTATCTGCATGCATCCTTCTTTTTTTTTTTTAAATAATCTTTATTGAATTTTCTACTAAAAAAACATACATAAGTATATTTAGCATAATTGTAGCGTAAATTAATACATGTCTTCTTCCAATCCCGACTCGTCTTCCCTGAAAGTCTTTCGGAGGCCTTCTCTTGACCAATATTAGTTTACTAAACACCCAAATTACCCAATGCGAAGTCCTACAGTCGTTAATAAACTTTATAGTAACTTTCAAATCAGAAATACAATAATAAAATATACAATAGTTCCATAACATGATACAATTACACCACGTTCCAACTGGAGGAACTACTAAAACATTTGAAATTATTAAGAGTATAAAGTTATCTAAAGCTGACTAGATTGAGGACATCACTGCAGTTTTGTCCGCAGTCCTCAGAATGATAACAGTGAGTGCAAGGTAAGTATCCATACTCCGGAGTCATGCTGGTCTAGAGGAGGAGGGTAAAGGAAAAATAATAATTTGTAAGAATAAACCATTTATTCCAAACCCCATTTTCTCTCCTCCCAGTGACTATAATGAGTAATTTATAGCTCTAACAGGGCAATGTTTAATTTCCATTCTTTTTCCCACTGTATCAAAACCTTCCTCCACTCCTCTTTCCTCTTTTCATTGCTCCGGTTTTGAATTTTACAAGATATAACATCGATTTCTCTATATTCGTTGATTCTCATCATCCAGCTATCCCATGAGGGTACTCCTGGAGATTTCCATAGTCTCGCTATTTCGATTCTGGCAGCAGTAACCAGATATAGAACTAGCCGCCAATTTTGAGCTTCATCTTTTGGGTCTAAAACTGATGTGATGTTTAAAAGAAACAGCTTAGGATTTAATGGAATTTGAATGCCTAATATTTGCTGTGAAGATTTGTGTACAAGGGACCAAAATTTTTGTATCTCCACACAATTCCACCACATGTGAAACAGTGTGCCTTTCTCAGCATGACATCTCCAGCATTTTCCATCAGAGGTATTTGACATTTTCCTCAATTTCCATGGGGTGATGTACCATCTATTCATTATTTTAAAATGATTTTCAATTAGGTTTTGCCCCACAGTGAATTTTACTGTCCTTTTCCATGCAACCTCCCATTCCTCTAATTTTATGTTGTTTTTCAAATCCTTAGCCCATTTTAGCATGTAGTCTTTGACTACATATTTTTCCAGCGAACGTTCTAATAGTAGTTTGTAAAGTTTAGCTATTTGTTTCTTCCCTTTGTGCCAAATTATCTCGTCTAGTTCATTAAATGAGTTTTCAATCCCTACTGATCTGTCGTCCTCTTTAAGTTTTTGAGTAATCTGTAAGAAGTTGAACCAGGATAAACTATAGCCCTCTTCTAATAATGCTTCTCTAGTTCTGGGAGTAGGCTTTCCAATCTTATTGAAAATGAGCAAATTTTTATATGATAACCATTTACTATTGGTATGCCATCTCCCAAAAAAAAGCCTCTTGTGGAGAAGTCCATAAGGGTAGTTTAAAGTAAAAGAAAGTATTTTAAATAAAGTCTTGGGCAGAGAACAAAACGGCTTTCTACCGGGTAGACAACTCAGGAATAACATTCGTCCAATTATAAACTGCCTTGAGTATTATCATGTCAACAATGAAAAAAAAGTGTGCTTTAATTGCCTTAGATATGGAGAAAGCGTTTGATTCTCTGAGATGGGATTTTATGTTAGAATCTGCATGCATCCTTCTGATGGTCTGATCCACATACATCTCTTTTGCTGCTGCATTTTGGTAGCAAATTTAGCAGTCAATTGCCCAAACTTGCCCTGTTCCATGTCGTGAACCTTAACAAAGATTAATTCATTCCATGACCAAGGACCTGGCCACCAGCTCCAGTGATGTTGCAGTGTTATGATCTGTGGGGCTGTGCAGCACATCACTTCTGGACTTATATGTCTTTGGGACAAGTGTTGTGTGAGTAGAGCTTCCTGGAAGGTTATGCTAAATATCTCCACACCCCAAACTGCAAATCTAAGGATTCTGTAGGCTGCAGCTGGTTCAAAGAGCTGCATCCAGAGTGTTAACTAAGGCAGGTTATGGAGACCATTGTATTCCTCTGTTAAAACAGTTCCACTGGCTGCCAGTTTGTTTTTGAGCACAATTTAAAGTGCTGGTTGTGAATTATAAAACCTTATATGGCTCAGGTCCAGGCTATTTGGCAGACCGTATCTCCCCGTATGAACTAGCCTGGGCTCTGAGGTCCTCAGGAGAAGCCCTTCTCTCAGTCCTACTGCCATCACAAGGATGGTTGGTGGGGACATGAGGGCCTTCCTGGTGTGGCTGCCCCTAGACTCTGGAACTCCCTTCTTAGGGAAGCCAGAATAGCCTCCTCTTTGTTGTTCTTCCATTGGCAGGCTAAAACATTTTTATTCCAATAGCCTTTTAAAACTTTTGTTTTTTAAAAAACAGGCTAGGAAATGCTGCATTGTTTTCAATTGAACTGTTTTTTAATAGCTTTTTATCTTTTTTAAATTGCATTTTATTCTTTGTTTTAATGCTGTGAATAGTTTATTTCTATTTTAATGTTCATTTTTTCTTCACTTTTAATTGTATTCTTTTAAATTGTAAGCAAATTTATTTTTGAGGAAAATTCAGAATGATGACATGATGATGATGATGATGATGATGACGACGACGACTATGACAGTTAAAGTGAAATCGTAGTGCTACAATTGTGTAGCATGAAAGAGCCCCAGCTGTGGGCCTATACTTACGTCATTTACTGTTCTCTTTGATCAAATCCACCTTTGCTCTGCAGTACAAGAATGTAAATTCATTTTGCTTTACACTGTTGGTGCAGTCACCTTGTACCAAATGAGGTCACTGAGAACTTAGCCAATTCCCACCACCACCACTGCATCATAGACAGAAACTACACACACACACACACACACACACACACACACATTGTTCTAGCACTTGTTCTAGCACTTGCCCAACAGCTTGTTGCTTTCTTCCTTTTTATGTGTCTTGTACTCCTTCCACACACATGCTTTGGTTTATTTCATTCAGCAATTTAGCTCTTGCTCTCTATTCATGTTAGAAGCACTTTCCAGACTGAGAGAATATCTTCTTCCATCCCTTATACCAGTTTATGTAACAAAAAGAGATATTTAGGCAGTTTAGGAGTAGGGGTAATTTAATAGCATAGGCCCTGCAATTTCAGCATCAAAATGCATTCTCAGCAGCAAGATAGATCTGATAAATATGAAAAGCTAGATGGGTACTTCACTGTCAATACATTAATCTACAGTCATGTCATTATATTGTGCTTACACTATACCTGCCTTCAGCTGAATATCAGCATTCTGCAACCAATTGTCTGTGTGCCAGATTGCCTGCATATTGTCCCATTGTGAAATAGAGAATGCGCAGTGGCTGTTTCTTCTGTCTCAGGACATTACTGCATGCAGCTTTTAAACTGCAAGAACACTGGAAAGGAAGCGACTTTGGCAATACGCATTGCATGATGACACCTACAACCCATATCTGCCCTGCCCTGTACCCGACATGTCCCTTTTCATTCATGGAGGAAACCTGTGAATGATGTGGCAGTCATGCAAAACCCAAAGTGCAAAATGTTGCTTCCAAGGGAATTGCGTGATTGCCTCATCTCCCCTGTCGCTCCCAGGGCAGTTCCCCCTTGCTATTCTGAAGCACCCTGGTTACCTTTATTTTCTTTCTTTTTTACTTCCACGGGGCAGTTGAACTCTAGAATTGTGCAAAAAGAGGGAGGAAACAAAAACAAAAATCCCTAAAGCCATGTTGAGTAGGAAAAGGCAGGGAGGCAGGCTTAAGGGGTTAAGGGAGATTTCGCATTAGTTAAAGGAGAGTTCAGGAAGAGAGCAAGATGAGGGCAGTAGCCCTGAGGTGCAATGATGGATGGCTGTAAAGTGGTATGTTGCCATTTTATTTTTTCTAGCATGACTCCTGTGAGAATGGGGCTGATGCGGTAAAGTCCTCAGTGAATAGTGTTGCACTGAAGGTATTGATGAACATTCCTACACTATCTAAGCATGTGCAACATTGTGTAACATCATTAGTCTCAAAGGTGTTACAAGATGCCTTTGCTGACTGAAATTCCAGACTAACACAACCATGTCTCTGAATTCATGTGAAATTACCAGATTTGCAGAATTCCACTTAAGCAGCTAGACAATGCTCTGCAAAGAACAAAAAGTTGAATGCCAAAGTTAGAACCATCCAACCCAACATATTTCCCCATCACCATGTACGGATGTGAGAGCTAGACAGTAAAGAAAGGGGACAGGAAGAAAATCAACTCATTTGAGATGTGGCACTGGAGAAGAGTGCTGAGGATACTGTGGATGGTCAAAAAGACAAACAAATGGGCCCAAGAACAGATCAAGTCTGAAATCTCACTGGAAGCCAGGATGACTAAACTGAGACTGTCATACTTTGGCCACATCTTGAGAAAAGATGGCCCGGTACATACCGCCAGGAAGCGGCATCCAGGCGGCAATTCTAGGGTTAGGGACTGCACATGTAATGGCGGCGGCATAATGGTGGCCTCCTGTTCATATAGGGACCACCATGGTGATGTAAGCAATGCACAGCAATGGCACACTCGTGACATGCACGCGGCATCCCAAGAATGGCGGAGGGACGCCACACAGTTTGGTTGCTGCAGCATCCCTCTGGAAGAGAAACAGCCTCCTCCAGCCCGCCCTTCCTACAATAATGGTAGGAAAGGTGGAGGGCAGTAGAAAGAGAAGAAGACCACATACTGGATGGATAGATTCTATCAATAAAGCCAAGACCATGAGCATGCAGGACTTGAAGAGGGCAGTGAAGGACAGGGGGCTTGGAGGTGTCTCGTTCATGGGGTTACCATGAGTTGAGACCAACTCAAGGGCAGTTAACCACAACAACAACAAAAACTATTGACCACTATCACCACATCTTATTGCAGTACCAATGGGTGCATATGCACTGTAGAAATAATGCTGTTAGACATCACTTTAAGTACTGTTGCTCTATCTTTTGTGAGGCAGCAGCATTATTTGGCAGAGAAGGCTAAACACTTTGTAAAACTACAGATCCCAGGATTCCATAAAATGGAATTACAGTACTTGAAGTGGTGTTAAACTACAGTCTTTCTAGTGTTGATGCACTCTCAGCCAGGCATTGCAGTAAAGAATCTTGTGACACCTTAGAAATGAATGTATTTTTATAAAATTTTATTTGTCTTTAGGTTTATTACTTGTTACAGTGCTGCAATGCTCATTGCAGTCACTGAATTAAGCATTGCAAATCTGTTAAATAAAGACAAACCAGAAATATGATCCCGATATTATAGATAAGGCACTGTGACTTAGAGAATGTGGCGTGCCAAGGTATGGTTTTAAAAATTCCTGAGAATGCAAATAGGCTTGAGGAAAATACAACAATAAAATAAGGATGGTGACAGAACACATAATCCATATTTGTGAAGTCATGACTCAGAAAGGGCAGAGCCAAAAAATGAAGCTGTATAAAGAGCACTTCTGTGGTGCTATAAAATTTGATAAAAGTGTTCATCCATTTTCATTTGAGGGCACCTTCATTCTGAATTGGCTTGATAACATCACCATGTAGCCAGATCTGACTGATGATACAATGCGAGTGTCACACTCCATATAGGACCCTCTAATATCTGGGTTCAGGATTCCAAACACTACTTTTACATTGAAAAAAGTTGTAGGAGAATGTACGATGCAGCCTTACTTATATGTGGATTGATCAGAAGCAGGGCAAAATTTTCGGTTCATGATTCAGAAACATTGGAATCGTAATACTCTTTAAAATAATTTTTAAAAAGGTCAATGGCTCCACATCTCTTTAGTGTTCCTCCATTTTTTATAGTTTTTTATGTTGTTGTTGCTATATGTCTTCAAGTTGACTCCAACATATGGTGACTTTACCCTAGAAGATTTAGTCAAAGGAGGTTTGACAATGTCTTTTTTCTAAGGCTGAGGCTATGTGACTTGTCGAAGGTGGCATGTGGGTTTCCATGGCTGAGCAGGAATTCAAATCTTGGTCTCCAGAAGTCCTAGTCCAAATGCTCAAATGTCTATACTGTGCTGGCTCTTTTTTTACATTTCATATGAGTGCATTTTGTTGGGTAAACCTGTTCATTACAGGTTTACAAAAAAACACCAAGCTGTTCCTGGCAAAACATGCTCTGTGTCCTAGCATCCTTCCCACCCAATGCCACCTCCAAAGCCCTTGCCTCCCTTCCCAGCCCATCCTCTCCCCTTCCCTTCCAGTCCAAAGCATGCGCATAACCTGTCAC
>NC_056523.1:322072864-322083661 GCF_019175285.1 Sceloporus undulatus
AATAATAATAATAATAATAATAATAATAATAATAATAATAATAATAATAATAATAGTAATATCTCACCTCAGAATGCAATCTCTGCATCCTCTTTCTTTGCTTTAACTCTGATTGCCACCCCAGAATAGTTTGGGTTTGTGGAAGTGGAATTGCACATGTGATGCCATTGTGCAATGTGCATGCAAATGCATGTGCATATTTAGTTATGCATTTGATTGCCCATTTAGGTACTTATGCAGTTGTGCCATCTTGCCATTCTACACAAGGGGTGGGTAATACAATCAGTATATAATTCTACAAGCAGAGATTTACTCTATGTGACCTGATGTAGGACCTCAGCCAGTGTATTTCTCTTCTCTGACCTGTTAATGATGGAGAGTGGAGAAACACACGATTACATCAAGACATATGAGGATATTTACAGTGCATTACAGGCACGAGAAATCAGACACAGGCCATTTGCAGTGGGAGCTCTATGATTAAAAAGCGTGCTGCCTCTCAGACGTGGAAAAGACAGATTATTCCACTCAAGCAGGACCTTCAGTGCAGTTTCTCTTATCTATGTTTTTCAGGCCTTGATAAGAATAGGAAATGAGTGTTGGAACATGGAAATTAGCCTCTCTCCCTCTCCCTCTTCCCTTCCCTTTTGCTCTCTCTCTCTCTCTCTCTCTCTCTCTCTCTCTCTCTCATGCCTTCTTATTTTAAGACATTGGTATAGCAGTTCTTAGAGGTGTCTACTCTCCTGTGCATACAAATGATAGCTGATTGGGCAATTGTGATTAATCAAAAATAACAACCTTCACAATATCTCTGAATTGCCTGCTCCTAAGGTAGAAGAATATGCATGCACAAAAAGTAAGACATCTCGGATTCCATCAGAATTCAAACCTCCATGGGCTCATTTGAGGAATGTCAAGAGGAGAATTTGCTCATATTCTCTGACTGTCCCTCCAACTTGGATTTAAACAGAGGTTAGATGGTTCCCAGATGAGGAATGCTTTAGATGTTGAGTCGTGCACTAGCTCCTTCTATGGTCCTCTTACACTGCAGCTGGAGGGCAAAGATGGGAGTTGAGCCACAAACTTCCACAGCTGGACCTTAGGCTGGCATAGGCAAAGTACACCCCATGGATCATTTGTGGCCCCATGACCATTTGTGTGGTTCCCATGTGTCATGCACCAGGACTCAGACTCAGAATCCAAGGCTGAGAAGAGTCCTGCATCTTTTCATGTTGAAGGGCAACCTCAAGAGACACAAAGTCAGGACTCACCTGAAGCTGGTCCAGCAAAGTCACCAGCAGAACAGCTGGAAGCCTCAAAGAAAGAGACACAAGGTCCCAAGCCCTTTGACCCGGTAAACAAAGACAGTCTATGAGGCTCCTTGCCAAAAAGCAGGACAAGCACTCTTAATCAAAGGGTAGCTAGCTGCAGAGAACTGAAGAGATAGCCCACACTCAGGGGTGTCACTATGGAAGTGTGGGGAGCATGGATTGCAGTAAGGAGGGATGACTCCACTGCTCTGTAAATATCTGCCCTTTGGCAGAAATGGCTGCAGCGTTTGCCTTGTCCCCTTAAAACACTGGAGCTCAGTGGAAGAGATGGGGTGAATGGGGTGAGGTTCAGTGGGAGCAGAAAGGAGAGGTCTCAGGAGATTTTTTTAAAATTAAAATTAATCCCCCCCCCAAATAAATCTTACCGAATTTTCAGATTAACCACATAAAACGATATGCATGTAAATACATTTAGGCTGTGCATATGATATTGTCATTTAAAGGCATAATTTTAATTTTGTGAGTTGTTTAGGTCACAACTATTGCTGTTACATTCAGTGATAAACAAGACTTACAATTTATAACATTAGTACAAAACAAACAAATAAATAAAAACAAACCACCATTACTAAGGATTCTGTCTGTTGTGGCATGGGAGGAGGTCAGTGGGAGGGTGACACCATGATTTGCCACACCGGGTGATGCCAACCCTAGGGATGCCACTGCTCACACTCATGATTCTTGTTGGTAACAATGGTCTGTTTTCCAAGCTCTGACTTATTGTATTTGCTCACGGTTCCTGTGACACCTTGATCCTTGTACTGGCTGTCAATTTTGGTCATCTCTCATCATCGTCTCAGATTAGAGAATGACTTTCCTTGATTCACAGAGCCACAGACTGGCTTAATGTCTCTCTGTGCAAATGAACCCTTCCAGGCAAGCATGCTCTCAGAGGCTCTTGTTGGATTTGCTGCCTTGTCTTAGTTGCTGTTATTGGTGCTCAAGCAGTGCACCCCCAGGGGGCACATGACAGTTGGTCAAGAGGGACATGGAGGTCCTGATCCCGCCTTCTGTTCCTCCCCCTCTTTTTTCTATGTAAAATTTACACAAGCATTGAGTTATGTATTGAATTTACATAAATAAATTTGCACTAATTTGAACGTTATTTCCTTATAAAATGTGAAAATACGAATATACATGGATGTGTGGATGAAAATACACTAAATAAACAAAATATTTTTTTCACGCAATAGTGAGTGGAGAAGGTGCAATGTCCACATGTAGAAAAAAAAAAGGGGGGGGGGGGTGCCAAGGGTACAAAGTTGGAGATGTCTCATCCACCAGATTGGCATGAGTTGAGATCAACAACAACCACCACTGCAGAGGCATTTTTACCATCTTTTCCCTCCTTCCATGTTTGAAATGGCATTTCATGGGCATATAATGGAGCCACCCCCTCAAAAATGTTGAAAATGCACCCCATACTTCAGAAGATGTTTTGGGGCATTTTGTGGGGCGCATGGGGTGTGCAAACCTCCAAGGCCTTCTGGGTGGTTCAAGCAGCCCCTATCCTTTCACAGTGGCCCACCTTTGCCTTATCCTTAGCCACAATTCTATATCTCTCTGCTTAGGGGTGGCCAGGTGAAATATAGGACAGGGCTGAGTAGAAGAGAGGAATTTCAGCAGGCATATCTTGTCACACAAGCTCCACCTGCTGAAATGTTCTCTTCTGCAAAGTCTTCAAAGGTACTGGAGCTCTGCCTGTTTTTCACTTGGCAACCTTAGCTCTTTTAAGGAAGGAAGGAAGGGCAGAGAATAGAAACATGGACATGTTTGGGCCACCTCCTTCTGCCAAAAAAGGTAATTCCAGCTCAGTTTCCTTATACAAATAATAATAACGCAAAATAAGAAAGCTCTGGGATCAGATATCAAGGTCTGTTATTATGAACCTTAATTGGCTGTCAGGCTACTATGAGGATGAAGTCTAAAAAAAGCTTTTGACTACTGACATCTCCTGCATTATTTATTTATCAGGCTAGGTATTTAATGGTTAATGTCCAGTATCAGAAATGGTTGCACGCCAGCTGTTGGCTGCCTCACACAAGGTTGTAGCTTCTTCTGATGAAAAGATAAATGTCATAAAGAGTCCATGCCAGCAAATTCTATTCAGTCAGTATCTGCCTGGAAGCATCCAGATTTTAGCCACTGTAAAGGTGACACTGGCTAGTGAAACAAGACGCACCCTACTTAAAAGGATAATTTTGGTTGAGATGAGTTTCTGTATTTATAGCACTAATCAAATAGTATATTTTTAAAATGTATTATATATAATAAGATTTCAAAATCATGATTGTGAGAGGACTTCCAGTTGGAAGGTAATCCAACTGAGTTCCTAAATCAGAACATGGAGAAATTACAGTACTGTTTTGGATGGCAAGTCCCAGAATTCCCCCAGCAAACGTAGCCGTTGTACATTCAGAGAATTCTGAATGTTAGAGAACAGGAAATTCAAAACAAGATAAACTAAACTGATTTCAAATCCCAGATCTGAAGTCCAAGTTTGAGATGTGAATGAGATGTGAAACTTGTACTAAATTCACAGAAATCTCTTCATTCAACATAAATGATGTTGTGGGTATCCTAAAGATGTTTCCCTTTTATCCACAAGCAACTGTGCCTTTGTATACACAAACACAATTTAAGATATATATATATATGCAACAATTGTATACATTAAATTGAAATTATATCCTATATCCCAGAGGTTTCATACATTTAATGAGGTGCCAGTGCAGGATTTGATAGAAATGTTCGGTATGTGTTGCTCAGTAGTGTATCAAGCCAACCTGGAGGCAAATATTAAAGCCCTTATTCAAAGCAAAAAGAATCTAGCTGTGGCAACTGCATCTTCTCTCCTTTGCAGTTATCTCTCCCTTTCTGAACTCAGCTAGTAAAAGCAACCTCTGTTCCACAGTTTCCCCATCCATTGAACTAAACCTATACTTTACATGGGTTACATTAGCATATTGGAGACTGATCTGGATTGGGCTCATCACGTGCAGATAGAGCAGGTTTAAATCTTTCTGCATTTATTGTTGTTGTATTAAACTTAACAAATTACTCTTGTGTGGTGTAGTCATTTCAGCATTGGACTTTGACCAGGATTTCATTCTCTGCTCAGTCATGGAAACCCACTGTGTGACTTCAGGCAAAGTCACACACTCTCAACCACAAAAAGACCCATGAGAGGTTTGCCTTAGCGTAGGGTTGCCATAACCCGGTTGCAACCGGGTTTTTCCCGGTTTTGGCGGCACCTGCCCGGTCATGGCACGGGTGCCGCCAAAAACCGGGAAAAGCCCGGTTGCAGCGGGGTTGCTAGGCAACGCTGGGGCCTCGCTGCCCTCCTCCTCCTCCTCCACCGCACATGGCCGCACAGAGGAAAAGGCGGGCAGCGAGGCCTGGGGCGGAGGAGGCTGCAGGGAGGCGGCCTCCCTGCAGCCTCCTCCCTCCTTCCTGGTCCCTGCGGGGGCCAAGAACGAGGCGAGGCCGCAGCAATGGCTGGCGGCCTGCTCGCCTCCTTCCTGGTCCCCGCGGGGGCCAGGAAGGAGACGAAGCCCTGGTGATCGCCGCCGGCTCCTCCCTCCTTCCTGGTCCCTGCGGGGGCCAGGAACAAGGCAAGGCGGGCGATGGCCAGCGGCCTGCTCGCCCCTTCCTGGTCCCCGCGGGGGCAGGAAGGAGGCGAGGCCCCGATCCTGGCCTCCAATCGCGGCGAGGCCCGGTTCCAGGCGGGGAGGAAAGCCTCCTTAAGTGGAGGCTTTCCCTCACCGCTTGCCTCCGCTCCCTGCCACGATCGCGAGGTAAAATGTGGACAGAATTTTCAAATGTAGGACACATTTTTGTGTGGTCCCTACATTTGAAAATTTTGTCCTACATTTTTCCCGGTTTGGAGGTCCGGCACTATGGCAACCCTACCTTAGCGTCACCATGAGTTGGAAATGTCTTGAAGACACAGAACAACACAACACTGTATTACCTTCACATGATATCTTGGAGACATTTTTCTTCTTTTTAAAAGACCCATATAGCGTGAACAAATCACCTTATTTATTAGAGATGGACCAAGCCGCCATGTGCTTATTGGGTCTTGGCCCCTGACTTATAGATTCTCGCCCTCATAGAATCACAGAATCATAGAGTTGTAAGAGATCCAAGGGCCATCCAGTCCAACCCCCTGCCATGCAGGAATACACAGTCAACACCTCCCCCCCCACAACAGATGGCCATCTAGTCTATGTTTAAAAACCTGAGGCAAAACTTTGGGGATCGGAGAGGTTAGTGTGGAAGTCTGGGTGAGGTGTTTCTTTGTTTAAAAGCCTATTACAATGGCTGTCTGATTATAATCTTGAAAGTGAGTAATCTGAAAGCACTTGGTTGTGCTTGACAGCTTGTGATGTGTTTATTAGGTACTGTATTTTCAGTAATACAATTGGGTAATAATAATAACAACAATAGTTTTATTTATATCCCACCTCTCTGTCCATGACAATCGAGGCAGTTTGACTGGGTACCAGTGATGGACCTTGAAGATTAACATTTGATGGGATGAAATGTATACAGTGACTGGAATCCAGTTGGCATCTTATTTGTGTGTAAATTCCCCTATCAAATTTCTCAGGGATTTTTATTAAATGCAGAATGTTCAAGCAGGAAGCTCTAAATTATAGAAGCAGAGTTGTTCATGGAGATGCTTTCTGCACATTTGATTGTGCATTGTTATATGTTTGGTGACTTGGTTCAGTTGTACAATGCTGCCTTCCAGCAAAAGGGTTGTGTAGCACAATTAATCAGTCAACTCTACATGAGGACAAGTATGCTACACCTCTCATGTAGGATTTCAGCCATATTCTAATGTTCCTCTCTTCACATCTCTGCCTTTCCTAAGGGCATGCCTCCCTGCAAATGAAGGATCCTTTCAAAGATTTTCATAGAGGCACCATTCCCCACAAAACACAAGATCCACCCTCATCCCATACGTGCCCTGATAATCCTATGATCCATCTATATTTCAATACCATCTTGCTAGAGACCAGCATGAGCTGTTGAGGCTGCAATAACCTAGGTAACACCAGAAAAGGTAGTATTGTGAATATGGCATGTAGCCACGGGCATGTGATATGCTGAAAACAACGGGTGAAGGGGCTAACTAGAGGACACTCCCTCACACTCTGCATTTCTTACAAAAACTGAAAACCAAAAGATGAGTTCAGGCCAACGGATCAAAAAGACTGTATCCCTTTTCATCCTGTTGTGTTCCTAAATAACCTTCCTGTCTGCTCATTTTGGGGTATTCCAAATCTTGTTGGGGTGATGTGAAGTCAATTTTTTCATCTTTTGGATAGAGGAATCCTTTTGGTCCTTCCAAATGGCTATCCAGTCTTTGTTTCCCATGAAATCATCTTAGCCCGGGGCTAGTTTTAAAGTATAAATATGATGGGGAAAACCTAGCTCCATGCTGCTGTCAAACCCCCCCCCCCCCGCTATGTTCGGTGGCTGTCACTCTTGGACTCTTGGTCTGATCCATTCCTGCTTTCCTTGGCCCATTCTTCAAGACAGATGGATATTACCCTTCTAGCCAGCACTCAGCCTCAGCTATCCTTTCGCTTTTACATTCCAGTTAGCTCTGTATGCTGGATGTTAGAGTGAGTCAATCTATGTATGTTCCTTAATATTCTTTCCAAATAAAAGTTATTTAGTTCACTCATGCCTGGAGTCTTCATCAGTGAATACTGGTATAGTTGGTGCTTTCAGTCCTAATATTACCTCTCTCTTGCAAGCCAAGCTAAATTTCCTCAGTTTATTAAGGATAGATTGCTACTAGTGGTGGAGGCTCTCCAAGCCTTACATCTTTGTGGGTAACAATCCTTCTGTCCCAAGTTTGATGCCTTCATTATTAACACACAAATAACTTTGAGCGAAGGTTCCCCTTTAATGCACTTTTGCAAAGCAGGTAGCATAAAACCTAAGTGGTCAATATCTGTATATAAGTACAGAAATTGCTTTCAAGTTCAGCATTTCCCCTCTCCCCTCCCCACCCTCAGTCAGTCTTTTCTTATGTCATATTTCTTTAAAACACTCATTAAGTCTGAAAGAGCTCTGAGTTGGCTGATGCAGAGACTTAAAAAACAGGAGCAAAAGCTGCCCATTTTGACTTCTTACTGGCGTCAACCAAAGCTTCTTTGACAGCTGAACTATTCCTGGGGATTAAGGCAGTTAAAGGGTTGTTGACTTTCCTTCTTTGATTGCTGTTTGGACTGAAGCATTTGCTCAGAATCAAGGACCTGAACTAGGGGGAAAGAACAAGGCTGGTGTGACCAGTTACCATGCGGTGGAGAAAGAAACTTCTTTCTGTGAAGTTGAAGGCTTTCATGGCTGGCATTCATCTACTCTTAAGTAAAAAGAATAGTGGGTGTTTTTATTTGTGGTTTTTCCACATTCACAGGGGTCCTAAATCTCC
This sequence comes from Sceloporus undulatus, assembly GCF_019175285.1. NCBI lineage: Eukaryota > Metazoa > Chordata > Lepidosauria > Squamata > Phrynosomatidae > Sceloporus > Sceloporus undulatus. Next base: position 322,080,650 of record NC_056523.1, read on the forward strand.
AACCCCAGTGAATGTGGGGGGACCACTGTATTGGCAGTCCTGGGTTAAACAGTGCAACAAGTTGGACAGGCTAAGCTAACCAAGGTCCTCTAGATCAGTTCAGGATTTTAAGGGAGATAATAAGCTAACTAGATCAAATTTGGTCAGATAAACTGACCAAAGTTCAGATACTGAGGTCTGAAAGAGTGATTTCATCTTGAAAAGTGCATGGCCTAGGCTAAGCAGAACTGCCTCTCTTAGGGGCATCTACACTGCAGAAATAATGCAGTTTGACACCACTTTGAGTGCTGTAGCGCCATCCTATGGTACATTGGTATTTGTAGTTTTACAAAGTCTCTCATCTTCTCTGCTGAAGAGTGCTGGCACGCCCCACAAAACTACAAATCCCAGTATTCTGTAGGATGGAGCCATGGCAGTTAAAGTGGTGTCAAACTGCATTATTTCTACAAAGTAGATGCACTCTTAGAAGCCTTTGGGGAACCAGTTCAGCGTTTCAGTAAGTCTCAGGCAATCCTTCTGCTGTTTAATATTTCTAAAAATATCTGTTTTCTAAAACCAGAAGTGGACATCTGGCCATTTCTAGGGACTTTGTTTTCTGGGCATTTGTTTGTTGTCCATTTGGCCTTCAGAGGGTTCCAGGTCATAAAATGGGGCCCTGGACGAGAGAAAGATGTCTACCCAAGGAGAGGGAATATGTTGAATCCTGTGGAATTATTTGGTCTTGGGTATTTTGCAATGTACTACCTCTGGCACACATCTGGATTTCTTGCATTGAATAATGGGAGGATGGTAGATGGATGATCCTGTCTTTGGAGAGAGGTCAAACTAAACACTGCAATCCTATCCACACAGTTCTATCAGAAATAACTTGCTCTGTGTTTTGTGGGCTAACTGCCAAGTAAATGTCACAGAATTATAGAATTACAGTCAGAATTGCAGCATTATTATTATTATTTTTTGCCAGTGCTGATAGTGAATATTCTCTGGCTGTTCTCCAGATGTATAAGTATTTGCATCAGAATTTGACAATCAATGATCTTTCTGTAGCAATCAACATTTCATTGTATCTGATCACTACCAAACTTCATTCATTGATTCAGTGGATCTGGAAGGATTCCCTTGAGTGTATAAAACACCACAAAGAGTTGAATGTTAAGGAATGAGCTTGCCATTTGATATTATTGACATTTGAATGTTTGAATGCCCTGTTTGAAAATAGGGGAAATCACATTTCAGCAATCGACAGAAGACCTGATGGGCTTTCCCCCCATTGCACCTTCATGAGGCTGTGATTGGGTTATTTGTTACGTATTTATAAAGGCACCTCAATGGTAGATGAGGCTAAAGAAATGGCTTTCCCTTGTTTTCTTCCAGCTATTTCTTCAGCTTGTAGAGAAGCACCCATTTTCTGTTTTTTAAAAAAAACAAAACCCTAAGAACAAACCCAGAAAGGCCCACATACTTGTGAAAACATGCAAAAATACCTCACCCTCCCACCACAAGTACCTCCAAACCCTATACTGTCCCCAAATAACTCTATTTTTCTCTGCAGCCTCTCTCAAAATGGAGACAGGAAATGCCATTTTGAGAAAGCCTGCAGAGGAAAACTGAACCTGCAGTGGGATGTGTGTGGCTTATTGGGAGGGGGGGATTTGGGGAGCAAATTGGCCCCTGGCCTCCATGCAGTTTCCCATGCTTGTGATAGCACTTGAACTTTAGCTGAAGATTTCTGCTGACATTCATGAGCCCCAGAGAGCATGGCTTTCAATAGGGTGGGATGCAGACAAGAAAAGAAACATTAAAACCAATTAAAGAACTTGAAACAATTCATTGAACTGAATCCTACTGTTAGTCCTAAGTAGAGTAGACCCATTGAAACAGCTGGATATACTGAACATATGTGTTGGCTTACCTTACAGTTGATTCAGGCTGCTGTAGTTGGGTCTAATCTGTAGGACCCAGACTAATGTGTTTTTAAGATGCGAGGGAGTGGGACTGTGAAATGAGATGCTGTGGGTGGGGTCTCCAAGGCAGTCCACACCCCGGTCTTGGACACTGCATTTCTTAAATTTGTTGCTGATCTGTTGTTGTTGTTTTTTACACCAAACATGTGTGCACAAATGTAATACAATGAGAATAGGAGGAGATCCTATATTGTGGTGGCATCGTATAAATCACTGCATATGGATTTACACAGTAACAGTGCCATGGCACCCTTCTGCTGGATATCAGAGATGCATATCTAACAACATCCCCAAATATCCAAGTGAATGCACATGCAGACACATATATACATGCATACTTATCACATGTGCATCTGCATGCACAAGAGCACTGGATGTACAACTGCTTCTGCAAACTGAAACAGAAAACTGTCATAGACTCATAAGAGTTGGAAGTAGGATTGCCATATTCTAGTCCAGGGGTAGGAAACCTTTTTGAGCCGGGGGCCGGGTTGGTGTCCCCCAGACAATGAGGGGGGGGGGGGCGAAGCCAAAAAAATAAATAATTAAATAATTAAATAATATAGGACAACATTTTCAAATGTAGGATACATTTTTTTAAAATGGAGGACATGTGAAAAAATTTGATGATTTTTTAAAAAGGTTAATATAAATGCATGTTTCTTAGGCATGATCAAAATGGAGGACATTTGGGCATTATTCCTAGACAGATGGCAGACATGTACTTCCCTTTCTGGCCAACCCCTCCCCCCATTCCAAACAGCACATTTGAACATGGTATTGAACATGGCTTTACTTAAGATGGCCTCTTGCATATTTCAGAGGCTTATTGCATAACCAAACTCTTTGGGTTTCACACTGAACATGGATTCACATAGCTATGAATATTGAACATGTCAAGGTGGTTTCACAGTTCTTGCACCAAGTGTACTTCTCAGAAGTGTGTACTACTTGGTCAAGGGACTGTGGTTTTTCTTCACTGCGCATGAGTTTGTAAAAATCACAGCAATTTACATTGGCTGTGCCTCTGAAGCTGGCTCACATCAAT
>NC_056523.1:322083671-322115323 GCF_019175285.1 Sceloporus undulatus
ATCATCATCATCATCATCATCATCATCATCATCATCATCATCATCATCATCGTTAAAACAAAGCAGACCTGTAAAAATTGAGTGGAAATCCTCCTCCTCCTCCTGCTCCTCCTCTTCTTCTTCTCCTCCTCCTCCTGCTCCTTCCTTCCTCCCTCTTCCTCCTCCTCTTCCTCCTCCTCCCTTCCTTCCTTCCTCCCTCCCTCCTCCTCCTCCCCACATGCCTGCGCTGGAGGCCAATGGCCCTGCGCGTCTGCGCTAGAGGCCCTGCGCGCTTCTGCGACAGGCCAAAGGCCCCACGGGGCCTTTGATGGCGGCAGTCAGCAGCAGGACCGAGCTGGGGCCGGTCCCAATGGCTCAGCGGGCTGCATGTGGCCCGCGGGCCATAGGTTGCCGACCCCTGTTCTAGTCCCTCATATCTGGGTGTCTAATTTGCATACTGTGAAAATTATTATAATTATGCATATTGTTATTTTGCAGTCTGTATATGCAAATTCAACACACTAATCATTGCACCTTTGCTACCATTATATTTCAACCTCAGTACCAGTAACCAGCAAAGAACTATATTTTTCTTCTTTCCTCTCTTAGCTGTGAACAAAGGAGGCTTCCAAGCAGCCCAGGGAGTAAAGGGACAACTTTTAGATTCTTGAACTGTTTGGAACATTTTTTTTTAGGCCCTTCAATGTGGAGTTTTCTGGGACAAATGGCAACTCTAGTTGGAAAGAGCCCCATGGGCCACTAAATCCAACCACCTGCTCAATGTAAGACTACTCTTACTGTCAAGAATTCCTTCTGACATTCACTTGAAATCTACCCTCCTGTAACTTGAAATCATTAGACTTGATCCTACCCTCTGGGGCAGTACAGAACAAACCTGTGTGTTCCTCTTTGTGACAACCCTCAAGGTCTTTAAAGAGTGCAGCCATGTCACCCCTCAGTCTTCTCTTCACTGAGTTGAACATGCCCAGCTTCTTCAACTTTTCGTCATATGTTTTGTTCTCCGTACCTCTTATTATTCTTTTTGTATGTTGTGTATCAGATAAAAATGCCATGCACTTCCATAAAGGTTACATACCAGCCTATGCACCACATGTGTAAGAAACCAACAGGATTCTGTCCTATGCCAGAACTGGTGTTGGAATCACCTAGGCTGTTAGTCCTGGGTGACCTCAACATCCCCCTCAAGGCTGATTTCACTAGTCTTACTGGTGCAGCTCGGGAGTTCATGGGTTTCATGACAAACATGGGCCTCTCCCAGAGCCCACGCATTGCGCAGGTCATGCTCTTGATGTGGTCTTCTGCACGGAACAAGCATATCTGTTGGCAGAAATAACTAATATCTCCGCATTATCATGGACAGATCACTTCCTGGTTAAGGTTGGACTGAAGACTACTATTCCTCCCTCTAGGGGTGGAGGACCAGTTAGAATGGTCCGCCCTCAAAGGCTGATGGAACCCAGTAGGTTCCAAGAAGCCCTAGGGAGTTCTATGGTTGGCAGTGCCGGCGACTCTGTCGAAGTTCTGGTTAATTTGTGGAATAACAACATCACCAAAGCTATAAGACATGATCGCTTCCAAGCATCCTTTCCAACCCGCTAAAAAGTGTAACCCTTGGTACACTGAAGAGCTTAAACAAATGATGGGGGTTGGACAATGATTAGAGGAGTGTTCGCTGAAATCTCAACTCATATCTGATAAGACACTTGATTGGACTTTTCTTAGGTCCTATCAAGTGGCAATAGATGCAGCCAAGAAATCTTTCTACTCTGCATCTATTGCGTCTGTGAAATCTTGTCCAGCTGAGCTGTTCAGGGTGGTAAGGAGTTTAACACAACTGCCTCCCACCCAGAACCCTCTATTAGAGTCAACCATAACTTGCTGTGACGCTTTTAATGATTATTTCACAGATAAAATCTCTCGGATAAGAGCTGATTTGGATGCCAACTTTAAGTCAGAAGCAATGAGAGAGGCATTCAACGCCTCCGCCATTACTGTTAGACTGGATCAATTTGAGTTGGTAAATACTGAGGACGTGGACAAGCTCCTTAGTAGTCTGAAAAAAATGACTTGCCCTCTCGACCCTTGCCCATCCTGGCTGGCTGTCCAGAAGGGTGATACAGTCAAGCTGATGCTGAAAAATATAATCAATGCATCCTTCAGGGAGGGTACCCTGCCTTCTTGTCTTAAGGAGGCAGTAGTCAGACCACTCTTTAAAAAGCCCTCCCTGTACCCTCTGGATAGAAATAATTATAGGCCAGTCTCGTTGTTGCCATTCTTGAGCAAGGTGATCGAGAGGGCGGTCGCCAATCAAGTACAGGCAGCCTTGGATGAAGCTGATTATCTGGACCCATTTCAAACCGGATTCAGGGTGGGATACGGCCATGGTCGCCTTAGTCGATGATCTTCATCTGGGCATCAACAGGGGAAGTGTGACCCTGCTGGTGCTCTTAGACCTCCCAGCAGCCTTCGATAACATCGACCACGGTATCCTTCTGGAATGCCTGAGGGAGTTGGTTATCAGAGGCACTGTTCTACAGTGGTTCCGGTCCTGCCTCTCAGGCAGATTCCAGATGGTGGCGCTAGGAGACAGTTGCTCGTCTAAAAGAGAGATAAAATTTGGTGTACCCCAGGGCGCAATATTGTCTCCTATGCTGTTTAACATTTACATGAAGCCACTGGGAGAAATCATCCGGAGACATGGGGCAGGATGTTGTCAGTACGCTGATGACATCCAAATATATTTCTCTATGTCTCAGACTGATGCAGTGACTAGGGATGGCATCTCTCCTCTGAATGCCTGTCTTGGGGCGGTAATGGACTGGATGAGGGAAAACCGACTCAAGCTGAATTCAGGTAAGACGGAGGTACTCATTATAGGAAACCCAAGCCCAGGTATAGAATTATGTCAGCCAGTCCTGGATGGGGTCACACTTCCCCTGAAAGACTCTGTCCGCAGCATGGGGTGCTCCTCGACTCGTCGCTTCACCTGTCAGCTCAGGTGGATGCGACAGTCAGGAGTACTCGTTATCAGCTTCAGTTGATATGCCAGCTGCGCCCCTTCCTGGAGCAGGGAGACCTTGAAACAGTAGTACATGTGCTGGTCACCTCTCGATTAGACTTCTGTAATGCGCTCTACATGGGGCTACTCTTGTGCCAAGTTCAGAAACTTCAACTTGTACAAAATATGGCAGCCAGGTTAATTACAGGTTCTCATTGTAACGATCACATAACACCAGTTTTGAAATCCCTTCACTGGCTGCCAATTAGTTTCCGGGCAAGGTACAAGGTATTGGTGATTACCTTTAAAGCCCTACATGGCTTGGGTCCAGAATACTTAAGGCAGGGATAGGCAACCTTTTTGAGCCGGGGGCCGGGTTGCAGTCCCTTGGACAACTGGGGGGCCGAAGCCAAAAATAAAATAAAATTAAATTAAAAATTTATATAATAATAATTTTTTAAAAATTTTAAATAAATAAACAAACCGGGACAAATGTAGGACAACATTTTCAAATGGTGGACACTTTTTTTAAAAAAGTGGAGGACACGCAAAAAAATTTGCTGATTTTTTAAAAATTTTTTTAATATAAATGCATGTTTCTGAGGCATCTATAGACAATTGCCCCCCTTGCCCCTGCATGCGAGAGGCCAAAAGCCCCAGTGGCAATTGGCGGCAGGAGCAGGCTGGGGCCGGTCCCAAGGCCTCGCCGGGCTGCATCTGGCCCGTGGGCCGCAGGTTGCCTACCCCTGACTTAAGGGATCGCCTACTTCCATACTGCCTGTCCTGCACTCTAAGGTCCTCGGGGAAGAATCTACTTCAGCCAATGAAATCTAGGCTAACTTCAGTCACCCAGAGGGCCATTTCCATCACAGCTCCGAAGCTATGGAATGACCTGCCGAAGGCTCTTAAGACGGATCTCTTCCGGCAGGTCTTCCCTACCTAGTTCCACTCCCCATTTAGTGTGACTTACGCCACTCTGTCCACCAATTCTTCTCTTAAATTTAATGAGAAGTATTAAATTAAAATTAATAAAAATTATATTCTTCCCTCAAGAAAAAGAGCCCTCCTTCCATCCCAATTGTCATCATCAGACCTGGGAGGGAGTGAAAAAGACAGGCCCAATTTCCATCAGGCCTAACTGTGAATTACTGTAACGAATGTCGCTCTCTTTTATTTTATTTTATTTTATTTTATTTTATTCTATTTTATTTATTTTTTGTATTTTATTTTATTGTATTCTCTATATTTTTATTGTTGTAACCTGCCTGGATTCCTTGTGAATGGGCGGGCTATAAATTTATTATTATTATTATTATTATTATTATTATTATTATTATTATTATTATTATTATTATTATACAGCCTCAGGCCAAGAGGTATCAACAAGGTCACTGGGAACTGGTGGGTGAACCATGAATACACATCTGGCTGCTAGTTAAGAAACAAAGCTCTAAAATTTTCACGAGAAATGACTTCATTTGCCTGGGGTTGCACTTCCATTATGCTCCTTCATGTTCACCCTCTCTTCACAGGACTTTCTTCTCATTGGTTTCGAAGGCTTGAATTTCTTCTTAGTCTTTCTTTTTTATATATGTACCTGTGTTACTACTTTTTCTGTGACACTGGAAGCCCACGTTTCCCATTGTCTTGAGGGCCCTTTTGTCTGAAGGATGGCAAGGTCGGGTAACTCTATCACTCTGCTCTTATTTCTGGAGCCTGGCTGCAAAGTGACATGATGTGCCAAATCCTTACTTAGATGATATTGTTGATTCGTTTTAAATAACATCTCCAAGGGCTTGAATGCACACAGTGTGGAAATGATAACACTGCATGCACACAAGCAATTTTCATGCTTCACTCACTTATTCTTCAGAGTCCCATAACACAGAGCTAGAAGGATGTCATAAATATTTCTGCATATGGAGGAAGGATGGAAGTGAGGGTGGTTAGGTGCACCATTTATGTCTTTCAAAACTCTTAACCCTGACAAGACAGAACTCCTGATACTAGTCAAGTCTTCAGTTACTATGAAGGAAAAGGAACAATATTAAACAACAGAGTGTATTCCATAGGTGCACTTAAATGGAGAATCTAGTCAAGAAATCAGAAGAAGACTAAGACCTGGAAGGGCATCTCTGAAAGAATTAGATAAGATTGCCAAGTGTAGTGATAAATAATTGAATACCAAGGTCAGGATCACTCATGTAGTCGTGTTTCTCATTTCTATGTATGGTTGTGAAAGCCGGACAGAGAAGAAAGCACATTGGCATCACTATGGAGTGTACTCTAGGACAGATCCATTGTTTACATTACAGGAAACACCAGACTCCTGCAAACTCTGGAGAAAACTGTGAGTTTTTAAAAACTGGATTAAGATAACCTCCGTTTGGTGTGAATAGGGCTATATGTCATGTGGCCTTATTGTGCCAGATTTGATTGGGGAAGAGGGTGGTTTTTCTTGGCTTGTGTAGCCATCACCTGAGAAAGAGAGAGGTTGGCTAGGAATGAAAGAGAGAATGAAAACAGAGAAAGAGAAAGTAGAAAAGGGGGAGGGAGAAAACAGGGGAGAGAAAAACCTTTATAAAAATAAATAAGAACTATCCTCCTCCTCCTCCTCCTCCTCCAGCTCAGATGATGCAACTGGCTCAAGAATTTCCTTGCTCATGCCTAAAGATAAATCTAAATTTAGGATTCCCCAGGCCACGTTTGTCTCTCACGTCTTAACATTTCAATGCCCTTTCTGCTAGCAGTAATAAATATGCAGCAATAATGTAACATGATTTTCTGTGATTGTGCAGTACAAGAATGAGGCTACAATCCTATATGCGTTGACTATGGACTCCATGGGGCTTACTTCTGAATTAATTTCACTGGAATGGCATTGGCAGTTGCTGATTATTTCAGGCTTCTAGAAGAATGGGTCATTTGGTCTGCCGTTTTATAGAGAGTTTTTATATTTTTCATCTTCACCCCTCCTGACGACACATGATTCTTAAACAAAGCATTGCTCTAAGCAGATGCTGCCCTTGATTTTCTTCTGTCCTGGAGCCTAGGTTAGGATTACAGCAGAACAGAGGTTCTGCAAACCCCGCGGTTCCCTGAGCCACATCCCCTGTCACCCCATGTTTGTTTGATCTGTGCTGCAAAGCTTTCACCAATTTCCCACCATGCCTCTCAGCCAGGGGAAGGGGAACTGGCATACCATGATGATCAGATGGAGACAGGCAGCAGAATTATCAGAACTGCCCTGGGGTCTGGAAAAGATGTGACGGGATGATGACAGCCCACTGTAGAAAGGAAGATGATCAGGTCCAGCAAAAGCATCACACACATCAGAAATGGGAGAGTTAGAACTTGTGCTGGCTGGCTGCTTTAACCCTGTTCCCTTTATTCTATTCTTTACTGGGCCTGGTGTTGTTTGACATTATTGTTATTTAGATGATGGGATAAAAGACATGCTTATCAAATTTGCAAATTTGCAGGAGGGGACAATAGTGAATACTCCAGAGGATGGGATCAGAATTCAAAATGACCTTGACAGATTGGAGAGCTGGACCAAAATGAACTTCATCAGGGATAAATGTAAGAAAAGAAACGAAATGCACAAATATAGGATGGGATACATATGAAAAAGATGTAGGGGTCTTAATAGAACACTAGCTGCTGAACAGGAGTCAATTGTGTGATGCAGCTGCACAAAAAGCCAATGCGGTTCTGGGCTACATAACAGGAACGTACAATGAGGGAAGTGATAATGTCACTATATTCTGCTTTGGTCAGACTTCACTTGGAATATTGTGTCCAATTCTGGGCACCACAGTTCAAGAAGGATGTTGACAAGCTGGAATATGTCCAGAGAAGGACATCCAAGATGATCAAAAGTCTGAAAAAAACAAGCCTTATGAGGAATGACTCTGGAGCTTATTGTATTAACAAATAAGCTGGTTCACCTCTTCTGGCTTGAATTCAGGATCCGGGATACCCCTGGATGTTATCATACCTAAATCGCCACTGATCTAGTTGGGATGCCACCGCCTGGATGCATCCCGGGTTGAAGTCTTGCTCAGCCAGCCAATTGAAGTTGGAAGCTCCCCAACTTCGAAAAAGTGTGGGCTGAGTGAGGCTTTGACCTGAGATGCACCCAGGCGGTGGCATCCCAGCTAGATCAGTGGTGATTTAGGTATGATAACATTCAGGAGCATCCCAGATCCTGAATTCAAGCCAGAAGAGGTAAGCCAGTTTATTTGTTAATGTGATAAGTTCCTTAGAGAGCTGGTATGTTTAGCTTGGAGAAGAGAAGACTGAGAGGTGACATGATCACTATCTTTAAATATCTGAAGGGATACTAAGTAGAAGATGAAGCAAGCTCATTTTCTGCTGCTCCTGAGACTAGAATATGAAACAATGGACTGAGTTTACAAGAAAAGAAATTCTACCTAAACTTTGGGAAGAATTTCCTTTACTGTAGGAGGTAACTGACACTAAAATGGTCTGCCTCGGAGGCTGGTGAATTCTCAATTTTTAAAGATCTTTAAATAGAGGTCAGAGGGCCATTTTCCAGGACTGCTTTTCTTATGTATTTTTGCACTGATAGAGGGATTGGTCTGGATGCCGCTTGTGGTTCCTTCCAACTCTAATATATAAGGTTCTATCTGTGCTACAGAGTTATAGCACTTTAATTTTTCTTTAACTGCCATGGATTCATTCTACAACCTCTGGGATTTGTTGTTAGGTGCGGGGCTTGGAATTCTGTGCTACAGAAAGAGGTACTAGAGGAGTGTCTTATGGCTCTTTAGCAGGGAAGTCTAACTACTTCACTAAAATACAACTCTTAGGGGTGCCAACAGTTCAGTTACACATACATTTGTTCTTTATTGGTCATTGTGCTATGGATACTGTATACAAGTCATGGTTGCATATGTGAAGTTTCACAAGTATGGTCATTTCATTTGGGCCTAAATTGTATTGATAGTCCTGACAAGAGTAGAACTATTGAAAGAGTTGGATTTAACTGAGGCTGTTGCCACACTGCATAACTAATGCAGTTTGATACTGCTTTAACTGTCATGGCTATATTCTATGGAATTCTGAGATGTGTAGTTTGTTGTGGCACCAGAACTCTGACAGAGAAGGCTAAATATCTCACAAAAGCCACAAATCCCAGAATTCTATAGCATTGAGACATGGCAGTTAAAGCAATGTCAAATTCATGAATTCTGCAGTGTAGATGCAACCCTTGTCTTGATTCATCACTCAATATTACACTGAATCGATCAGTTCTAGGAGGGACTAACCAACAGGATTTTGGCCATGCAGCTGTGTATTCTTGGATTATGTGTGTAACTCTTTGTCATTACCTTCAATGCACTACTTTATTTATTGGGTTTGCATAAACAGATGTAGAATATTCCCACACCACCATTCCCTAGCATTTCAAATATGAAAAATGAGATATGTGTAGCCAAGGAGCATCAGAGTGTGTGGTCAAGATGTCAAAAGCTGTTACCGAGGAAGAATACACAAGCTAGGAGATGCTTCAGCCATTTGCGTTTGCCTGAGTTGCTGGGAAGAGCAAGATTGTACCCCTTCTCTTCGGTCCTCCACACTGAGATAATGTACTGTTGTAGTTTGAACTCAGTTTTTGTAGCAACTGAAATAAGCTGAAAACAAAATGGAAAAGTGGGAGGAGGAGAGAGAAACTGGGACATTTTAAAAACAGCTGAAAAGTGGGATGACAGAGGATTAATTGGTACTGTCCCTGTCAAATCAGATCAGTTGTAGGGCATGAAGTGCAGCTACTGTGGAACTATATGAAAGTAGATTTACACTGCAAAGCATGATTTATGACCTTGACTGCTCTTTGACCATCCAGTAAGTTACTTGCGTTAGAGGAAAGAAAAACAAAATATGAAGCACAAAAAAAGTAGAATCTTTTAAGAAACACGAACATGCGTGCTGTCTATTTAGCCCATCTCCCATAACAGAAATCTAATGAAGAGTTCCTCTTTTGCAAATATATTCACTCATTAGATAGCCAGCTGGGAAATGAAGAAGAGGTCATTTAACTGCTTGGAGGCTAGTGCTGAGATTGCAACAAGAGGCCAGAGGCCTCTTTCATTTCTTATAAGAGAGCATTGAAGAAGTCAAGCGTGAATATCAAGGCTCTGCTGGGGAAACTAGATACACAAAGATAAGCAGTAAACAACTTCCTCCCCATTATATTTATTAATGATATCCGCTACCCTGCAAATAAAGGAATGCTCTCTGGACTTATGGAGAATGGGTGGCAGCATTTCAGTCATGCAAAAGAATTCCCTGCTCCATACACTATATTGTTGTTGTAGATGTTCTCTTATCTTGCAAAGAGACCATTTCCCCTGCCATAATAATTTTTTTTAAAGAGCAAAAGATAGTGGCTTGGGAGAAACATTGTTTCCCCGTGAGATATCTCCACGCATTCTCTAATGCTACTCCGGTCACTGGTCTTTGCAAAGACTTTGCAAGGTTTTGCAATGGCACAGTAACCTACAGAATCTCTTGGGTTTAGCAGAAATAGAAGGTGGTTGAGTTTGTGACTTAGGATTACCAGGGGTCCTTCATTATAAGGGATGTCCTTTATCTTGAGATCTGGAAAGTTAATTTTTCCCTTATAAGACTAGCTGTTGTCCCCTATTATAAGAGATATCCCTTATTTGAAGTCTGGAAAGCTTGTCCTTTATAGAGCTGGCAGGTCTTGCTTAATAAAGAAATGTCCCTCATTTGAGGTCTAGACAGTTTTTTCCCCTATAGACTGAACAAGATACCAAGAAATCTCATAGTTAGGGGTGTGAGACCTTCATAAGCACTGAAATGTGTGCATCATGTAATATTTGAATGTGGATAATGCTTGGAAGTATTGCCCTGCTGCACCCTGATTGCTAACAAAACAGACCTCCATCACTCAGAGTGGCTGCTGGCTGTTAAAGTAGGTATTTGGGGAGCTGAGGGTGGGGGGTCAGGCCAGGATATTTAATTACAAATTTGTATCTAAGAAGATTATCGCACACGCTTCCCTCCTGATGCTGTTGTGGCTTTTTAAACACCCCAAACAGCAACAATTCTTTTTACATTACCACACAATTACAAATTGATAACAGATTGCTTTTTAAACACCCCAAACAGCAACAATTCTTTTTACATTACCACACAATTACAAATTGATAACAGATTGCCTCTGAATCTTATTGCACTACCATCCTGTTTACTTGCTAGCTATCTGAGCTTAATCAGTGAAGTAGTCTTACCTTTAGCAGTGGAGTGTGTGCAGTGTAAACCCTTTAAATCCTGTTTTATTGCCCCAGATGAAATGGTTGCCTCTTCAGCACTAAGAAGTCTTGCTTTCAATGGGAATGGTGTGTGTGTGTGTGTGTGTGTGTGTGTGTGTGTGTGTGTGTGTGTGTGTGTGTCCATGCAGTGAAAGCCCTTTAAATCCCCTTTCTTCTGCCCAAGAAAGAATGGGGACGGGTGCAGTGAATCTTGTTTAAATCCCTTTCTCTCTGAATTACTCCAGAATGACCTATTGCACATATGTCTACAGCGCTATATAAATAAAGCATAATAATAATAATAATAATAATAATAATAATAATAATAATAATACTTTGATAATGGGCTAACTGTGGCATTGACAGCTATTCACAGGATTTCCCCATTCATTGAAAGCAGCAGCAGAAAGCTACTACCTAGCCACAATGTGGTGTGATAAGATCCGCCAATTAAAGTGTCAATCCCACTTCTATCCCACATTTGAAGAACTGTGCAATAATCTCCCAAATCAGTAGTGTAGGATACTGGCAACCTTATTTAAAGTCCTAGGAAGCTCCTTGTCAAGAGCCGGCGTAGTGTAGTGGTTTGAGTGTTGGATTATGATTTTGGAGAGGAGGTTCTAAATCCCAGTTTGGCTGTGAAACACTACTGGGTGACCTTGGGCAAGTCATACTCTCTCAGCCTCAGAGGAGGGCAATGGCAAACATGCCATGAAGAAACATGCCATGAAAACCCTGTGACAGGTTCATCTTACGGTTGTCATAAATTAGAAACAACTTGAAGGCACACAACACACAAACAAGCTCTTTGCAACCGTTTTTAACAGATATTTTCCAGAAGCGTTGGCAAGGAAGTATGGTGGGCAAATAGTCCAAAGAAAAACAGGACTACTCAAAAAACTTTCAGTTTAGCTGAAGAAGTCTTGAGCTGAGGACTTCCATACACCTGATCCATTCTTTCTCTTTGTGTTGTAACATTGCCCTCTTCTGGACACAACTTGGATGGGAATAGCAGCCATGATGCTCAAAGTGGTTCCCCACAGACCAGTGCTAGTCCATGGTGAGTTTGCAGGAAAACAGAGACAGTTGTAGTCAATGCTGTAGTAACCAACAACACTATAGTCAATGTGTTGCATCTAAGGAAGTAGACCTAAGCCTAGGAAACCTTGTGCTACAACATATCTTGCACAGTTAGTCTCAAAGGTGCTACATACAGGATCCCTTTGCATGACTGTGGTCAATGGACACAATATAGTACCAGTCCTTAGCCCACTTGAGGGGGGGGGGATTCTTCCAGTCCCACATATTGGATAGCTTAAGAAGCACTACTCAATAGCATTTCCAGTGGGAAACCACTGGGGAAAAAAATCTTTCCTGAGAGATCCCAGTCTGCAATATCTGCAATAGTAAGATACTGTTTTTTGTTTTAGTTTTGGCAGTCATTAAAAAAGGAGGATTCAGGACCTCAGACTAATGACTCACTGTATTACCTAGTCAATCTCTAGAATCTAATCTGCACTACAGTTTGATGTCACTTTAACTGCCCTGGCCTAATGCCATGGAATTCTGGGAATTGTAGTTTTGTGAGGCATTTAACCTTCTCTGTCAGGGAGCTCTGGTGCCACCACAAACTACAATTCCCAGGATTCCCCAGCACTGAGCCATGACAGCTGAAGTGGTATCAAACTGGATCATTTCTGCAGTGTGGATGCAGTCTCAGAGAACTCCAATGCCACAACAAATTAGAAATTTCAGGATTCCATAGGATGGAGTCATGGCAGTTAAAGTGGTATTAAACTGCATTATTTCTGCAAATCCTTCCTTTTCTCTGTTCCCTATGAAACATGTTACCAATTGGAATGTTTTTCCCCAGCAGGGGGCACTCTGTCTCCAGACTTGACAATGAACAAATTTCAAGCAGTTGGCCTCCTGGTCAGAAGATGAGTGACTTATCTTTTTCTCCCTTTGCTCCAGGCTTCTATTCCAGTTTAGTGGCAGTATATCCTACTGCTTTGTTATACCATACTCCACAACTTTCCTGATTTGGCTGGACAGCTCAGATTAATTCTCTGTCATCCCACTATTTCAGCTTCCCAGTTTTTTCCCTCCTCCTTTCCACCTTTGTCCTCAGCTTACTTCAGTTGCTGCAAACTGAGTTCAAAGTGCAAAAGTAGTTTAGACTCCATTAATTCAATGGGGAGGGTATGGAATTTTGCCCTTCCCAATAGGCTCAGGCAAAAACAAAGTGCAGCAGCCTCTCCGATCTTGTGTTTTTCATCATTTAATAACTTCTGCCATCTTTGCTATACTCTGATGTTGCTTGGCCAAAGGACAAAGGGAAGAGACAAATGAAACTGTGGCCTGTTACAGACGGCCAAAATAAAGCTGCTTCGGGTCTCTTTGCAGGTATGCTACTTAAATGATGCATAGGTCCTAAGAATCCAGAAGCTGTACCAAAAGCTGCACTCCGGTGCTTAGGAATAGAGCGTGGCTTTGGTGTGACCTCTGGACTCTTAGGACCCATGCATCATTTAAATAGCATACCTCCAAAGAGACCCGAAGCAGCTTTATTCTGGCAGTCTGTAACAGGCCATGGACATTTTAAAAGCAGCTGAGAAAGTGGGATAACAGAGGATTAACTGGAGCTATTCCTATTGAATGTGGACAGTGGTAGGGTACCACTATGCTATATCCTTATTTTGTGAACGGTTACTAATTCTCGTGCCATTCCAGTGCCAAGTAAAAGCATGACTTTTAATTAAAGCCTTTTGGACCTAATTGATTTCATCCAAATCTGCATGTGTGCCATGGTTTTGACTTGTTTTGAACTATATTAATTGGTTTCTAGTGTCCTGCTGTATAATGCCAATAAGATTTTAGTCCATTTAGATGGCTTCTTCCTATTTTATTGTTTTTAAAATTAGTTAAAGTGTTTTTATTGTACAATGCCCTGAGATCGCATAATGCAAGGCGGGATTAAAAAAAATAGTTTAAATAAATAAATAAATATGCGGGGGAGGGGGGGAATTGTGCTAAGCTCTGAGTTTTAACACATCTTTTAAACCCAAAGAACTATATTCTGACTTGCTTTATGGTTTTCTGATTGTATATTTGGGTGATGCTTGGGAGCAGAGTTTGGCTTGAGATGCCTTTAGAAAAGCCAGAACATAACAGGATTATGAACCCTGTCCACAGTTTTAAATAATGATTCTTGCCAATGACTTGGTTGCTTTCCCAGTCATTCTTTATGCATCAACGATCTCTTGTTGTGCAGCTTTCTCTGTTTGCTATTCAAAGAATGAATAAAAGGTACTCCAGTGTTCTTCGGTGTATTACTTTGAATTTAATTAAGGCCAGCATAGAGACAATGGGCTTGATAAAAAGCTGTGATCTATGATTACATAGACCTATTCTGGCGGGCGGGCTGGGGTTAAAATCTGTATTCCATAAATTGATTTTTCATCTACCTATTTGCTCTTGATGAAATTTGCAGTTGCTGAACTGCAAGTGCACAAATGGTTAAAGGGTGTTGAAATTAAAAGTAATTAACATAGTGCACTTTCCTGGCACCTGGGAAGGCACTGGAGAAGCCAAATCCTCCAGCATTTCACAGATGAAAACTAAGAACTTTATCACACCTGTTTTTTCTCCGTCACAGGTATGGAAAGAGGACACTTGTGTGAGTGTACGACCTGCAAAAAACGCATTTTATTGCACACGAAAACGTCCTCCAAAAGGCCCTGTTCCACCCCCCCGGTGCCCAGCCATCCCCGTACAGTGCTGAGGCACGTGAAATCTCCTGGTCGGAAGTCTCCAAACCAAGCAAAATGGCGCCCGTCAGCACTGGACGGGGACGGCTGGACACCGGGGGACAGAACAGGGCCTTTTGGAGGACGTTTTCATGTGCGATAAAATGAGTTTTTTGCAGATTGCACACACACATAAGTGTCCTTTTTCCGTACCTATGACGGAGAAAAAAACAGGTGCGATAAAGTCCTAAGACACATGTAGTCAAGAAGGTAGAAGTTATCAGTGAGGAAGAACAGATGAACTAGGGGAGGCTGCAGCAGTCTTCTTTTGCCTGAGTCTACAGGGAAGGGAAAGATTCGGCCCCCTCCTGTCCTCTCCCCCCACTGACTTAATTGAGTACAAACTATTTCTCTACTTTGAACTCAGTTTGCAACAATTGAAGCAAGCCAGGGGAAAGGGGGAGGGAGGATGGAAGAGAAACCGGGACATTTTAAAAGCATCTGAAAAGTGGGATGAGAGAGGATTAATCCAGGCTATAATTACCAGATTGGGACAGTTGGAGATTATGGGAGACTACAGGGTACGTTGGACTCTTGAGATCCTCTGAGGTCGAAGACAGATCTCCTATCTTGTACGATGGTGGTTCCCAAACTCTGGTCTTCCAGATCTTTTAGGTTTTAGCTCCCAGAATCCCTAACTACTGGCCAAAATGACTGAGGCTTCTGGGAGCTGAAGCCCCAAACACCTATTTTCTGCCCTGGAGGACCAGAGTTTGGGAATTACTGCAGGAGGAGATTTGTGTCTGGATCTCCTTGTCCTCCCCTTGTAGAAAGATAAGTACACCATACATCTCAGATGATGGCGCTCAGATTTTTGGAGAAAATGAGAAGGGGGGGGGTTGGAGATGGAGATGGATGGAGCAGGAGAAGCTTTGGAGATACACGATTCAAAGTGCACCAGTGCTTTAAAATGCCTCCAATACAGGAGATGATGCAGACCAGTCCTACTGGTGCTCTAATGAGTCTCTCTTTATTACTTTGTAATCAGAGAGAAACATAAGAAGATTCACACTTTCCAACTGTCTCAGGTCCAAAACACACTGCAGAAATAATCCATTTTGAGACTGCTTTAACTGCCCTGGCTCAATAGTAGGGAATTCTGGGAACTGTAGTTTTGTGAGACATTTAGTCTTCTCTGTTAGAGATGTCTGTTGTCACAATAAACTAGAAATCCTAGGATTCCCTAGCTTTGGCGGTTTACAGACCGCCCCTTTGGGGCGGCCTGTACCCACCCTTTTCCCCAATGGATCAGGGCCTCAGCTGCCACAGCGACAGCCCTGAGGCCCCGATCCGCCGCTTTTCCAGGCCGAGGGAAGCAGCCAAAGGCCGCTTCCCACGGCCTGGAAAGGGGTGTCCTTGGGGCTTCAAGTCCCAAAGACACCCCGACAGCAGCGGGGGAAAAAGAGAAAGGGGCCGCTTGGCCCCTTTCTCTTTTGTGTTGCTGGCACAGCCATGTAAAGGCTGCGCCAGCGACACAAATGAAGGAAGGAGCTCTGTTTCGGAGCTCCTTCCATGGCGCCAGGACGTCACGTCCTCACTGCTCTGTTTGGAGGTGGTGCGGTTGTGACATCCTAATGGTGGCGCCCATGTAGAATGGGTGCCGCCATTTTGTACGTACTGTGTATGTACTACAGTTGGGGGCGTCTGAAAGAGATGCCCCCGGGCAACCCTAGTACGTACTGAGAACGTACTAGGATGCCCTTCTGGAAAGGGCCTTTGAGCCAGGTCAGTTAAAGCGGTCTCAGACTGGATTATTTCTGCAGTGTGTTTCAGTTAGGCAAGGACAGCCGTAATCAATCCTCTATTTTTCCACTTTTGCAGCTGCTTTTAAAATATACTATTTTCTCCCCTCCCCTTTTTCCCCCTCCTTTATCATCAGCTCACTTCAGATGCTGCAAAGTGAATTCAAAGAGTAGTTTGTAGTCCATTAACTCAGCAGTGGGGAGATGACAGGAGGTGGAAGAATCTTGCTCTTCCCTGTAGACTCAAGCAAAAACAACCTGCTGCAGCCTCTCCTAACTTTTGTCTCTTTCCTGATTAACAACTTTTCCACCTTGACTACAATGTGATGTTGCTTGTCCACATGTCTCCCTCTTTTCATCTGCGAAATGTGGGAGGATATGGGCAGTGGCATCACTAGGGTTGCCATCTCCAAGTGTGGCAACTCATGGTGTCTCCCCTCACATTGACTTCTTCCCATACCACACTGTACAGAATCCTTTATAATGTTTTCTGTACTAATGTTACTCATAAATCGTAATTCCCATATATCACTGAATGCAATGGCAATAGGTCTACATAAACAACCAGCAAAATTAAAATTACACAATTAAATTACAATTACCATGCATTTTAATCACAATATCATATGCACAGCCTACATTTACATAGTTTCTTGCAGTTAAAATGAAAATTTCTTAAAGTGATGTTTTTAAAGAAAATTTAAGACGCATAATAAAAAAATAATTAAAATTTAATTTTTAAAACCTGGGGCCACTCCTTTCTCCTCCCAATGAGCCTCTACCCACTCACAGCATTTCAGCATTTTAAAGGGATGCAAATGCCACAGTGCATTTCTGCCAAAAGGCAGATGTTTGGAGAGCAGTGGTGTCACCCCCTTCTTAGGACGTCACCTGGTGTGGCCTGAACCCCCCTAGTGATGTCCCTGGTAAAGGGATAGATGGTACAAAAGCATCTCTGGGAATGGATGCACTTTCAATTTCCCTGCACAGGAGCTCTTGCAAGGACAGTATTCACCTATAAGCCATGTTGCAACTACATTGTTGACTAGGGACAGTTATAAGGATGGTGTTACTCCTTTTATTACAACAGCTTCACTGACTAGCTCCATTTTCATGTAATCATGAAATTTACAAAATCACAGGAGAGTGTTTGTATATTATTTTACTTTATTTTATTGTGTGTCACTTGAAATTTATTGTTGAAGTATGTATTATGCTTTGTACTTTTTAAAATCTTGCTGATCATTGACTGAAATATATATACATACTCTCTCTGACTATGTCCTTTGTTTCTGCACTCAGATCAAAGTGCTGTTTAAGATGAGCTATAAAGCTCTGTATGACTTAGGTCCAAGCTATTTGCAGAAGCATATTCTTCCATACAACTCTGCCCCATGTTTGAGGGCTTCAGGGAAGACCCTTCTCTTGGTCCTGCCATATTGAAAGGTTTATGTGGCAGGGATGAAAGAGAAAACATTTTTTTTTTGAAAAAGAAGAAGAGTTAAGAGACACAAGCTTCACATGAGAGCATAAAAATGAAATTAAATTACTTCAAAAGCAAGTGGATTCAGTGTTTACTATGGAAATATAGATTAAAAAAAGAAGAAAAGAATTGGCAACAGAAATATCTTGGGCATGCAAATAAACTTGGGAAATGGTTGGCACATAAAAAAAGAAAAAAAGAGAGAAGAAAATGATTTTGGAGATTAAAAGAGGAGACAAAATTCATACAGATCATGAATCTATTAAAAAAAGAATCCTTTGCACAGTGATTATGCAAATTTGTTTAATGAAAAAGCTGTTACAAGAAACAAATCAGAAAAAAATGAGAAAATATCTGGATAAATAAGACATTCCCAAATTATCAGAAGAACGGGGGAAAAATTCTTCCCTATCACTATGGCAGAGATATTTGGTGCAGTTCATAAATGTAAATCAGGGAAAGTTCCAGGACCTGTTGCTGATACAAAAAAACATTAAATGTCATGCTGAAAGGAGAAAGGCCAGACTCTTGAGGCAATGCAAACATAGTTATTATTCCTAAAGACAGGAAAGACCCAAAGGATCTGCATAATTATAGGCTGGTTTCATTATTGAATCTTTAAAGAGAGGGCCTTTTGGGTGAATTGGGCAAATCACACTCTCTCAACCTCAGAAGAAGGCAAATCTTGCTAAAAATAAATCCTGAATAAATCTTATTCAGAAAGCCCCATGATAGGTTTGCTTTAGGGTTGCCATAAGTTGGAAATGATTTGAAGGCACACAATAACAACAAGGCAGCAGCAGATATTTATTTCAATTATTAATTACATTTTGCAGATAGAGTGCTATGACTAATTGGTAGCAACTTTATCCAAGGTCATGCAGTGAACACAAGGTTGAATGTGAGGTTAAGATCCTGAGTGGCTGGTCCCCCCCCCCCCAGTCACAGTTAAGTCTTTGAATGTTTTTAAATGTTGCAAAATACCACATAATTACTATATATAATTACTAGCATGTCTTAAGGAAAGCTTAGTGAACACCGTCTTCTCTGGCAGCCACTTGGTGGAAGGATTCTTTTTTAGTGAACATTTACAATAATCTTGTATGCTATTCAGTTGAGCTAGCATGGCATAGTGGTTTGAGTGTTGGACTGTGACTCTGGAGACGAGGGTTCAGTTTCCTGCTCGGCCATTAAACCCATGGGATGACCTTGGGCAAGTCATATACTCTCAGCCCCAGGGGAAGGCAATGGCAAACCTCCTCTGAACAATTCATGCCACGAAACCCCCATGATAAGGTCACCTTAGAGTCACCAACGGGTCATTCACACTTTTTTTTTTAACAAAGAGATTTGTATCTCTGTGCTGATCAAGAACCAATTCAGAATCAATTTGGTGTTCTCATTACGTTTACCACAATCAAATATCTCCATGCCATTTTAACCCTTTTGTTCTTCACCTTTGCTACTGTATTGTTTTAAAATAGAGGCACCTCCATTTCTGGGAACGATGCAGCTCAGTCCAAATGCACTCGGTAGCGTGGTCACACTACGGAAGATGTGGATCACTGCCCCTCTTTTTAAAAGAACCACTAAGGGGTCCGGAGCCAAATGTACTGGTTTACGTTGGCTTTTCAGCCAGCCCCCTGTAAACTGTATCGATTGTGGTTGGGGAGAGTGTGAACATAATGGAAATAAACTGGTTCCAAACGAGTTTATTTTTGTAGTCTGAATGGCTCCTGTAAATCAGTAACAACTTGAAGGCACACCACAATGACAAAAGCTACTCTATCCTTCTCTCCTATCTGAGATGATACAATCCAGGAATGCTTTTTTTTTTTATGTCATAGCAGGATTGGGAACATGAGGATCACAGAATGTTGATGGACTTCAGTCCTCATCAGCATCAGGGATGATGGGAATTATAGTCTCCACATCTGGAAGGCTGCAGATTCCTCAAACTGATGTAACTCCTGCTTGTGTATAAGGGAGGTGTTTTAAAGTTATTCTTTGAGCCTTTGGGAAAGGACAAGCAAGATAAAACATCAGGACTAGTGTTGTCAGGTTTTCAAAACATCAATAAAATTAAGTTGAAATTTTTGACCTGCAGGGTTGATAGACAGGAAGTAGCTATAAACAACCTAAATAACAGGTTAAAGTGTTGTCCACATTCATAATTTATACAATGTACACATTTTTATCTTTATAAATGGTCTGCACCAAAAAATATGGGATTTGGGAGATCTTTTTTTAGTCTATATAAAAGGAAAAACTTTTCAGCTCTCAAAGAGGAGACATCCCTCATAATAAGGGACATCTGCCAGGCCTGAAAGGGACAAGATTAAGAGACATTGCTTATAAGAAGGACCCCTGGCAATCCTAACTGGGACACATGAACCTTCAGGGAGGAAAATATTTCCCAACTCACACTAGACAATTATCGTGCTATGAGTCCGCTTTAACTACCATGGTTCCATGTGGTGGAACCCTGCGAGTTGCAGTTTAGGGACAGATATTTAGATTTCTAGGGAAGAGAGAAGTGCTTCTCCAGACTACAAATCCCAGAATTCCATAGAGTGCAGCCATGGCAGTTAAAGTGGAATCATATTGCTATACATTTGTTGTGCGAAAGGCCTCTTAAAAAATGATATAGGGGCACTTAGTATGGGAGGAGTCCCCAGTGGCCCATAGTCTGAATCAGAGAGGTGCCTCATGTACCATGATAGGAAATGGGATCCGCTGGTACTTGGACCACAGGCTGCTGATGGGATTGCAAGAGGGAACTCAAAACTTTCTTCTTCTTCTGACTTCGGGAGTCTCTCTGTGACAAAGTTTGAGGTTCTTTGCTGTAAAGCAATCCTAAAGGCCATGAATAATGGAGAGGCAACTGCAGACCAGCCAGATAAGGTAGCTGGACAGGTCTCTCTCTTTTCATCTCGCTGTCTGTCTTGTGGTCACCTGATCGAAGGAACAGCAGGTAGGTTTTCCCCTATCTGAGCTTTCGGAAGCCATAGATTGTACTCTGAGAAAAAAGCAGCATAAGGTTTGCCCACTGCTGAAGTCTACCTCTGTGCAAAGGCCAAGATAGCATTTCATGAAGTTCTCCCACCTCACCTACATTCTGAAAGGATCCTTGCTTCCATTGGCCAGGTGTGACACAGTAGCCTCTTTGCATGATTTAATCTAGGCACAGCAAAGCTCTTTGGAATAAAAAATGTGTAGAAGAAGAAGGAAGGGCTCTGCTCAAGTCAATGAATAAGTAATGGGCCCGAAAAAGAAGACAGCTCGATGGAAAGGGAAAACGGAAGATGTGAAAGGAAAAGAGGTTTTGACCAAATCAAGGGGAGGCAGGAGGAATCGTATTAAAGGAAGAAGGCAGACAAGGATACTTTCGATTAATGGGATTTTTTATCAAAGGAGGAAAGACAAGCTACAACATAGCCATCAAAGAAGAGACAGACACAGATGTGGAGAAATTAGTAGTAAGCAAGAATATTCAGAAAGCAGAAGGGAAGGAAGGAAACTAAGAAGCATCAAATAGAGGATCTGCTGCAGTCAAAAGAACTCAGAAGAAAAAATTGCTGAGAAGAATTGAATAATAGCATGAAAGAGAGGAGGAAGAGTAAATGAGAAGTGGAGGAAGATGATGAGTAGATCATCATCAGAGGAAGAAGATGATGAGGAAATAGAGGAAGAGGAGGAGGAGGAAGAGGAAGAGGAAGAGGAGGAAGAAGAAGTGTATGAAAAGAAGAAATTGAAGAAGAGGGCTTCATCAGATGAAGAAGGTGGGAGCAGTGAAGAGAGAAATAAGAAGAAGAAGAAAAAGAAGAAAGAGTGGAGTGAGAGTGACGAAGAAGATGATGACTATGAGCGAAAGAAAAAGAAGAAGAAGAAAAAGAAGAAAAAGAAAAAAGGTAAGAAGTCCAAGAGCAAAGACAAGAAGAAAAAGAGAAAGGATGACGAGAATTTCGCAGAGATGTATGAACAGGAACTTCGGGCTTACCAGTCAGAATCTTCCCCTGAAACTGAAGACGAGTACAACAAGAAAAAAGGTGAGTGTGGAGGGCTGAGTAAGTTACTTTTCTGAACTACTGCTCAAAACACTTCTAATAATGTCTTATTTCGAAAGCAACAGGTAGAAGTGGTGTGGTAACTGGACTGAATGTGGGATGGAGACCACTGTTCACATCCTGACTCAGGCATGGAGTTCACTGGGTTGCTTGATCTCACAGGATTGTTGTGAGGACAGACTGGAGTGTGTGTGTGTGTGTGTGTGTGTGTGTGTGTGAGAGAGAGAGAGAGAGAGAGAGAGAGAGAGAGAATGACAGAGAAGATGTTCTTTTAATTCTTTTAAGAATCTAACTATTAAAATAATAGCTGCAAAAAAGATGGGATAAAAATTTACGTTTTTAAAGAGAAGGCTGGGGTGTTGTATTGTTTTAAAGTGCACTGTTTTAAACACTTTTATCTTTTAAACTGTATTTTCTTCTTTTAATGAGTAATCTATTTTAATATTGTAATAACTGAATTCTATTTTGATGCATCACTTTTGTACATTTTTAAATGTACTGTTCTTTAAAACTGTAAGCTGCTTGGCAAAAAGCGGAAGAAAAATAATAACAACAACTGAGGACTATGAGAGTAAAACTGAAGTACAGCTTCATAGATCTTGGAAAAGGCATTTATTTGGTCTATATCTTTTAAATCTCTTGGCCATCAGCCATGTTGCCTAAGGGATTAGGGGAATTGTATATCATATATGTGTGTGTGTGTGTGTGTGTGTGTATTCTTTACTTTTGAAATGAGCTTTGATAGGGAGCAAGATGGGAGCATGGTGGAACTTTGTAATAGAGTTCTGTTCTAGAATAGCTACTAGAGTTCTTTTAAGTCTTAAAACCAGTGTCTAAAATTTAAGGGATAACTAGGGGTGGTACAGTTGAAAGAGCAATGGTCTGCTGATATAATTGGGAGGAAAGAGAAGAAATATGGGGTAGGTAGGGGCATGTGCAGCCCTTGTTGTTACCCTCCAACTGTCCTGATGTACAGCAACAGTCCTGCTTAATCCTCTGTCATCCCAGTTTTTCAGCCGTCTTTAAAATGTCCCAATTTCACTCTCTAACTGCCACGTTTCCCTTTTGTCAACAGCTTACTTCAATTGCTGCAGACAGTTCAAAGTACAAAAATAGTTTGTACTCAGTTAACTGGGAGGAGAGGACAAAAGCTTGTCCTACCCAGTAGGCTCAGGCAAAAGCAAACTGCTGAATCCTAGCTTATGTGTTCTTCCTCTTTAATATCATTTATTATCACAACTTCACACTGACGTTTCTTGGCCGCATGTGTCCCAGTTTTCATCTGTGAAATACTGCAGGGTCTGTTACTATTTACATTCTGCCATTGGTGTGCTCAGTGTTTTACAAAGAACAAATGGTCAGGTCACTGCCCCAAGGAGTTTACAAGGAGGTTAACAATGAGTGACTGGGTGTATGAAGATGTCTGTGCAATGCATAAATGGCCCACACAGGATGAAGGTCCAAAGTTCATTGGGTATCTCTTGCACTGACACAATTTGCAATCCACTTGTGTACATAACATGTAAGATGCTAAAAAGAGGATAGTAGCTGAAAATATAACTCAGATTTGCAGGGCTGTGTGGCATGATCAGCACTTGGAAAAGTTGGACGACAATTTCTCTAACAGTCACCATGGCACCCAGGATGATTGGGTACTTGTAGTCTGAAAAAGTAACCTTTCCAAGCTCTCCATCAATGCAGACAGTAGAATACTAGTGGACAATCAGATGTTTCTAATTTATAATGTCCACCTGTGCCAATTGACATAGCCAATGGATAAAAGATGATGGACAATGCAGCCGAACAACATATGGCAGGTCATAAATTGCTCACACTTGATCTGGACTTTTAGACTCCTTCAGACCATGTTAAATCTAAGGAAACTATTGCACAGGCTTCCGCTAGGTCTCAGAACAGACTGAAAATTTGAGAATTTTTTTTGCAGATCATGTGTTATCGTGCACCTCTGTCTTCAGACCGGAGACATCTGTCCCTGATCTGTCCTAATCCCATCTTTGTTCTTTGCAAAGGACAAGATTAGGTCAGATTGGGGATGGATCTGGCTAAGATTGGGCTGTGATACCTCCGGCCTGAGAACTGAGGTGTGTGATAACACATGATCAGCTTAAATTCAACCTAGATAGCGAGTGAATCAAAATAGTCAAAGAATTCCCATACCTTGCATCAAACATTGATCAGAATGGAGGATGAGGCCTCCCAGCTCATAAGAAAGAGCCTTAAGGGCCATCTAGTTAAATCCTTGCATGCAGAAATGCATACCTAAAGCACTCTCATGAGTCCATCTCACTATCAAAGAGTTCTTAACTCTGTAGGTACTGCTTTGGTAAAACATGGCAAATGTAATCCAAATTTTTAACAAAAATATTTCACACCTTAAGTTTACCACACCTTAACAATGCATCAGGATGTTGCTGGGGAATTCTACTGGTATTTCACTTGCTAACCTTAGGGGGGAATTGGTCCAAGCTCAGGCATGGAAAGGATTGCAAAAGAGAGGAATATATATAGGATATATAGCAGAGGTAGGCAACCTTTTTGAGCCGGGGGCCGGGTTGCTGTCCCTCAGACAACTGGGGGGCCGAAGCCAATAAATAAATAATTAAATAGTTTTTTTAAAAAAATTAAATAAATAAATAAACTGGGACAAATGTAGGATAACATTTTCAAATGGAGGACACTTTTTTTAAAAAAATGGAGGACACGCGAAAAAATTTGCTGATTTTTTTAAAAAATGTTAATATAAATGCATGTTTCTGAGGCTTCTATAGACAATTGCCCCCTTGCCCGCCGCTTGCCCCCCCTTGCCCGCTGCTTGCCCCCCTTGCCCGCCTCCTCCTGATAGGCCAAAGGTCCCACGCCATCACGCAAGAGGCCAAAGGCTCCGGCTGCAATCGGCGGCAGGACCGGGCTGGGGCCGGTCCCAAGGCCTTGCCGGGCCGCATCCGGCCCGCGGGCCGCAGGTTGCCTACCCCTGATATATAGGATATAACTATATGAAGGACCAACTTGCTCTCCAGGCACGGGCAGAAAGTGCAAGTTACAGAACCAAGTAAATTCAGCCAGACTAGGAAAATAAATTCAAGACCTGATGCCCTTGACTGGTACATTTCCCCTAATCTTACTCTTACATCAGATGGGATTTGTAGCCCTGCTGATTAGAAGCCCCTCATGATCTACCAGGCCAGAGCCAGATAGAAAGGCAGGCAGACAGACAGACTGAAGCCTCATTGCTTCTTTTAGGTCTTCAGAACAATCTCGAAGGTTCGCATTGCTCCCCAACTGCCCATCACATTGGACAGTTGCCATCTCATGTTGTGTGCTTTCAAGTTGCTTCTAACCTGTAATGTAAAACCTCATTAAAATGTAATTGTACCTCCTCCCACATTTAAGCCTTTGTTATCTGGGGAGAAGGCTAAGATAAATGGAGGGATTCTCATTTATCACACCTATTCATCAAAATCAAAAGGTGCCCAGTCCACATATCTACAGAGTCTCTATCCATGGATTCAACTATCCATGGCTTGAAAATATTTTAAAAAAAATTCCCATAAGCAATTTTTGATTTTGCCATTTTATACAAGACGCACCTTTTTGCTATGCCTTTGTATTTAATGGCTCTTGAGCATCCACATATTTTGGTTTCCACAGAGGGTCCTTGAACCGAACTGCAGTGGATACCAAAGGCCCACTATAATCTATACTTTCCCAGGTTTGGTCCTCTTGGCTTCTTGGGTGTTAAGATTTAATGGTGTTTTCTATTCTTGTCAATTCAAAAATGGAAATAACTCTGGACTATGGAAGTCACTATCCTGCCCGTGGGGTGCAGTTTTGTTCAACTTCATTGGGTCTGTCAAGACACATCATGCAACTTATTCCTTGAACATGAAGCTTTAGAGCCTCTAATTTGTATTCTAGTGACTTAAAATGCCCAAAGACATTCAGTGACAATGTTCTGTTACCTTTTTGGAACATCACAGGCAGTGAGAATATTTGGAAGAGAATATATTCATATCACTTTTAAAACAGGCTGTAATTTGATAACAAGGGAAGTAAAGGTGAGTGCTAATTCACACATTCTGTTTGGGTAGATCTAATAAGTAAAGTATGGTTTTAATTGGATTACCTTCTATTTTGTTTCTAAAATTTTCTGGAAATGGCCATTTGCTTTGAATTGAGCAGATTGGTCAGTCATTGAGTATTAGATGACTGAAGGTATGCAGCATACTGTGTGAAACTAACTTGCACACGGTGATTTAAAAGATCCTTATGGAGATGGCAAGAAATGTGTCAATACACATATTGCTCAGTTGCTACATAAAATAGCACCTTTTTAATGAAGCCTTTCACCCATCTCCAGCTTATTGTCGTTGTCGATATCATCATCATCATCATCATCATCATCATCATCATCATCATCATCCTCATCCCACATTCTACATCACTGTCTACATTTCATAACTTTGAAAATCCATACTGATGTTGGAGAAATGCAATGAAACTCTGTTAGTGAATTGTGAAGATGTGCATGCAGGGTGTTGCAATGCACATTAGCTACTTCTGGTGCTCATGGGCACTCCTGTTGTGTTCCAGCACTTCCTAGCCTGTGTCCAGATGCTCATTTAGTTGAATTATAAAACATCTGGAAAGCAAATGGTTCCCCAACATTGGTATATAAAGAGATCACCAATGGTAGAACTGACAGATACAGGAAGAAGAGAAAGCTTGCATTTGAACCAAATATTGCCTCTCTTCCCTGAAATAAAAATTCAGATTAGATCACAATATCTGCCCATTTCTGAACGAAAGCCTGCCACTGCTTTGATGAAACTGAGACGTTTGTATTTCCGCAGCATCTGAAAGGGAGATGGAGGTTTTGCTCTTGGCTATGACACCAAATGACTCAGAAGGCACTCTTCAGAGGCTGACTCAGAAATAATTTTGGACTTTGCAGTAGCTGGCCAATCAAGCATTAAGAAATCTAGACAATGGCTAACCTATCTGTACCTCCTGGTACACAGCGCTATTTTGGTCTGAGGATGTAGGAGGCAGAATGTTAGCTCTTTGTGCTAAAGCTAAATGACAAGCAGAGAACAACTAGAGTTGCCTGCCATTCATGTTTTTTTTTTAAGCGGACTTCCTACAATTTCAGAAGCCCTATCCAAAGTAAGTAGAAAGCTTTCTGTCAAGACTGCAATATTTAATTGGTCAGATGTAGTCTCGTTCAGACCTTAAAGGTTATCCAGTCCAACCCCCTGCCATGCAGGAGTACACAATCTAAGCATCCCCGACAGATGGCCATCCAGGCTCTGTTTAAAAGCCTCCATAGAAGGAGATTCCACCACTCTCCAAGGCAGCATCTTCCACTGTCAAACAGCTCAAACCATCTTAAGTACCAAAACTACTGTATGTAAAAGAGTTACACAAGCCCAGGATAGACCACTCCAAAAGGGCAGCCTGACGGTGGCCTGTTTCCCTCTAAAGGGACATCGCAGGAGCCAAATGGTGTGGCATCCCTCTGGACCAAAAAGAACCCAGAAAAACCAAGTTCTTTTTGGTGTGTGAGAACAATATCATCAGTGTGCCATTGGCGCACTGTGACACGTCCAAGACACAAGCACGGTGCCTAGAGGTGCGGCCGTGACATCGTGCTTGCATCATGCACCCATGCCACGTTTGGACAGTGCCACATAAAGATGGTGCTGCCCATATGTGTTAGAGTTCCAGAGCATGCAGATGCTGTGAGTTCTGGAACCCTAAAATTGGCCCCAGGCCACCCAAAGCAGTGGTCTGTACTGGGCCAAAGTAACTTTATATTTACCTAGCTATGTAGCAGGGGCACTAAGAAATGCCTTTAATGAATTTCAGAGATACATAACTGAACACTGGTAAGAGTGCCCAGTGAGCATTGGTGCCCAATGTGCATCAAGACCATTATGATGAGCATCCTGTTGTGCATTAGTTGCATTGCACATTAGTCCCTTTCCCAACTCTGCTACACAGTAATAATAATAATAATAATAATAATAATAATAATAATAATAACAACAACAACAACAACAATAATTTATTTATTTATTTATTTATTTATTTATAGCCTGCCCAATCACAAGGAATCCGGGCAGGTTACAGCAATAAAAATACAGAGATTACAATAAAATAAAATACAATAAATAAATAAATAAAATACAATAAAATAAAAGAGAGAGAGACATGAGTTACAGAATTCACAGTTAAACCTGATGGAACTGGGCCTGTCTTTTTCACTCCCTCCCAGTCTAATGATGACAGTTGGGACAGAGGGAGGGCCCTTCTTCTTGAGGCAAGAATTTAATTTTAATTAATTTTAATTTAATTCTTCTCATTAAATTTAAGAGAAGAATTGGTGGACAGAGTGACATAAGTCACAGTAAACGGGGAGAGGAACTAGATAGGGAAGGTCTGCCGAAGAGATCCATCTTAAGAGCCTTCTTAAAGGCTGTAAGAGTAAAAAGGTTGCTGATCTCCTTCAGCAGGTCATTCCATAGCTTGAGAGCAGTGATAGAAAAGGCCCTCTGGGTGACTGAAGTTAGCCTAGATTTTATTGGCTGAAGTAAATTCTTCCCTGAGGACCTTAGAGTGTGGGACAGACAGTATGGAAGAAGGCGTTCCCTTAAGTATTCTGGTCCCAAGCCATGTAGGGTACTGTAACTGGAACAGCAGTCCTCTACTGCATACAGATGTTATGGAGCTGCCCAATTCTAATTCCAACAAACCTAAATTCACTTTTGAAAACATAAGATCCCAACAGGGTTCCAGTCACTCTCTTCTGCATATAGTTGTTTGAACATCCACTAAATATAGTTTGCCAGCCAATTACAAAACATGGCTGGTCAAGTCAGAGATTGTGCCAACTTCTTTGATCACAGCACAATGCAGTGTCAGATTGAGCTGGTGATTGCTTCTTAAAGTCCAAAAGAAGTCTTGAAATTGGGGTTCTCACTCTTCAGATTTAGGCTGTGTGCTGCTAATGAGCCATGGCCAGAGTGAATGGACAAGCAGGAGCAATGGCTTCTTAGGGATGCCCATAAACCAGTGTAGATTCTCATAACTTCTTCCAAGGATGCCTTGCCAAAGCTGCAGATGGATGTTGGGATCTAGTGCCTGGCTTGCATGCAGTTTTGAGCTTAATTTTTAAGATGACTCCTGCAATGGGTCATAGGCAGAGTTTAGAAAGCACTTTTTCAAAATAAATCCTTCCCATTACTCATTACAGAGTTTCAGAAGTAACCTGTTCCTTTTACTTGTTATGATGATGAAAACAATTAACTTGTCTTACTTGTTCAACCACTCATTACTGTCCTGTTATTTTCTTAGTTTTTAAGGAGGGAAAAAATCTTAGGATTTATAAAAGAATGTCAAAAAATGTAATAACTTCCTGTTGAAATGTCACAAAAAATGCTGAAAAAGAAACGTTTGAAAATACCTGGAAACTGTTACTCATTATACCAAAAAAGTCTTTTTGCTCTTGTTTATTATGTTGCTTCTAAAATGTAACTTTGCTCCACCCTTGTTACCCAAGAAATAACTAGTTATGGATAATGTTACTTGTAACTCATTACTTCAAGCTCTGGTCATAAGTAGATGCTTTGTACTGAATCAGAGGACCATTACAAACGGGCATAAAGTACAGACTGGGTCCGTATTAGGATTGGAAAGGGGCGTCACTTCCGGACGCCCCTAACCCTAATACGGACCGAGTCCATACAAAATGGCGGCGCCCATTCCACATGGGGGCCGCCCTATTTATGTAGCAGACGTGCTGCGTCCGCACATCACACAGCACATATGACGCTGCGAGGCGCCATTGGCGCCTCGCAGCATCATATCCGCGCCACAAAGAGAAATGCCATTTTGGCGCTTCTTATTTGCAGCGTGGAGGAGCCTCGCGGTTTGGACGCTGGGGCTCCTCCGTGCTGCAAATGAAGGCGGCGGCAGACAGCCCCTTCTGGGCGGTCTGTAATGCACCAGAGAGACCATTATTGTTGACACTGACTGGCAGCAGCTTTCCAGAGTTTCAAGCAAGATTCTTTCTTAGCCCTACCAGGCAATTAAACCTGGTACTTAGCATCTAGTATCTGGCCTAAGATAGTCACTTTCAGGTCAAAGAAGGAATTCCAGGCTTTCTCTTTTTTAGAAGTCAGACATGTATTAAAGGAATCTTATAGTTAATCTTGACAATAAAATTCATTTTAATCTGATTGCTCCAGATTGCTTATGGGGGTGGGAACGGATGAAGGTTGCTCTTTTTGTTGCTAAAGTTCTTATGTGTGTTTTTTTATACATCCACATTACATTTTTCTTTCCTGGAACATATAGACACAATTTCCAGTGCAAACAGAAATATTTTATTCTTCCCTAGAGGTTAAAAAAAAAACAACAACCCAGGATACAGCTCAGCAGAAAACAAAACAAAATGAAACCTCAAAACATCAACAGCAACAACAAAAAGCTCACAATAAAAAAAAAAATTTGGCCTGGTACAGACAGGCGCTTTGAGGTGCCCTGGGCCAAAACTAGGGTTCAGGAGAGCAGAGCAACCGCACACTCCCAAACCCTTTTATGTAATGGCACCACCATCATGGCAGCCTCCCGTCCACACAGGGGCTGCCATCATGACACAAGCACAGCACAGCAGCATCGACATGTGACAGTGCGCACTCATGGTGCACTCATGGCATCTGCTGCACACACCAAAAAGAACCTGCTTTTAGCGGGTTGTTTTTGGTGCGGAGGGAGGCCGCATGGTTTGGCTGCTGCAGCCTCTCTCAAAAACAAAAACAGATGCCTTTTGAGGCAATCTGTCAAGTCCCTTTGAAAACAATATGCGAAACTTTAAAAACAATACGTTGTTGTCTAGTTTTGATTGAAGGACTTTTTGATGGATGGGTGGTGGAACCACAGGACCTTTACACTATAATAGCAATTTAATTTTGAAATATTGTATCTTTTAAAAAGAAGACATGCCCTCTTCCAGAGCAAATGGTGAACAAGATGTCTATGATTGTCTATAGCACTATGAAATCTGAATATATATTGGCCAAATTGTCTACCCAGCTTCCTTGAACATAATTCTCTAGGAAGCCCCAACCAGTAATTAAATGAAGCTTTCTGTTGTAAGAGAGCTCACTTTTTTTGCAAGAGTTTGGACAGATCCTAAGATAGTAAGGGCCACTTTTCCTTCTAGTTTCATATCTTTCATTCCTTTGTGTCTACAGTCTATGAAGTGGTGACAGTGACTGGAGATATCCGGGGAGCAGGGACCGATGCCAATGTCTTCGTTACTCTCTTTGGTGAATTTGGCATCACCCCAAAGGCCCATCTGACAAGCAAGTGAGTACTGTAGAAATTCCATGAGCTTGTTGTTGCCCTGAAGTTATTGTTGCCCAGTAATGAGTGATGTGGTTGACTGATAAGTGGAGAACTTTCTGAATGCATGGAAAGCCTGTGAGAAGAAACAAGTTACACCTGCATGAGCTTCCAAAGCATGCACAAAACACACGTGCAAGTTAATTGTCCTGCTATCACCCTGATTCACAATACCCATTCAGACTTGTATTTTATTTTTATCTAACAGATTTCTAGCTAGCTTTTTGAAGGTAAAACATTTCCAAATCAGGGTGGGTCTAACTTTCCAGAATACTCCAGGTTGCCCCCACAATATTCTGGCCCCAGATTTCTCACTTACCTGCTCTCTTTTGCTGTGGGTTTTCAGTTTCTGCAGCAAATGGGCAGTTGCCTTCCCACACGGTGCCCATTCATCACCTGGTGCCACAGCTGGGTTAGAATGAAGTGCCCAGCCATGCTAGCGAGGTTAGGCACCTTGTTCTGACCTCAGAGCATCTCGCACCCACAACGGTGGTGCTGGAAAGCTTGCAGGAACTGCTAGTGAAAAGGCAGCCCCTGCTGTCACTGCAGACAGAGCTAAAAACCTACACAAAAGGTAAATTATTTAAATGCAGGTTATGGAGAGGAAGCCCCAATTTGGGTGCAGGTGTCATCAATACAGTCTGAACCTGGGGTTTTGGGTTTTGGCTCTGCGTCATGTAAATAAGTCACAGAGCCTAGAGGGAATTTGCCCATTTACACAAGTTCTCAGATTATAGAACAATAATGATGTAATTTAGGCCGTTTGGCTAAAGGCATCAACCCTTATATAGCACACCAATTTCTGTACCTTTGCATAATTATT
>NC_056523.1:322115333-322120430 GCF_019175285.1 Sceloporus undulatus
ATTATTATTATTATTATTATTATTATTATTATTATTATTATTATTATTATTATTATCCTTTATTTATAAAGCGCTGTAAATTTACAAAGCGCTGTACATAGAATCTTTTTAATTGGATGGTTCCCGGCCCTCAGGCTTACAATCTAAAAAGACACGACACAGAAGGAGAAGGGAGTGGTGGCGGGGAAGGGGCCTGTCTAGTAAGATAATACATAGCAATACAGGAAATGATTGAATAAAACAGACAACAAAAGAACATCAAATAGCAAGTGAGAATTATGCAATGCCTGGGAACGCTTCTCTGAACAGGATGGTCTTCAGCTCTGTTTTGAAGCTGGTTAAGGAAGTGATGGCTCTTGCTCGTGGGGGAAGAAGGTTCCAGGAGTGAGGGGCAGCAAGTGAAAAGGGGCGAATCCGAGATGGGGCAGAAAAAAATCCTGGGCTGGGACAGCAGACCTTGACTACCATAAAGTGCACTGTGGTTAATTGAACCACTTTAAACAGTTTTCAAAATACAAGATGTTATTTCTTGCTGAACTTTCAGCAGATGTGACTGTTTTATTACAGTGGTACCCCGGGTTACGAAAATAATCCGTTCCGCGGCGCCGTTCGTAACCCGAAATCGTTCGTAAGCCGAAAAAGCCATAGGCGCTAGCGCTAAAAGCCGCGATTTCGTGCGAAAAAGCGCCAAAAAGCACCAAAAAATTTTTTCGTAACCCGAAAAAAAAAACGTAACCCAAAACAGTTTTTTCCTATAGTATTTTTTCGTATCCCGGAAATTTCGTAACGCGGTGCTTTCGTATCCCGGGGTACCACTGTATATTATTATGTTTTGGGAGATGTTACAGTTATCATTTATTTATTTGATTTACATCCCTTTTCTCCTGAATGGGACTCAATGGGACTCCTGAATGGGACTGTTTTCCATATTTGTTGGCAGATTTTTCTTTGAATTTGAGTGGGCTCTGTCTCTGTAGCTTATAATAGCTCCATTGGTATGCCATCTGTTCCTGGTGAATTATTTTTTTCTGAAGTGCTCTGAGTGCAGCTTCATGTTCTAACACTGTAGGTTCATCTTCAAATGGTTCCTCCTTGAATTAATCTGTCATCCCTTCATCACTTTGATATAGTTCTTCAGTGTATTGTTTGCATTGCCTTTTTATTTGTATTTGGTCATGTAATGTGTTTCCCTGCTGGTTGTAGAGCTTTAAATTTAGAGCTCTTGCTTTAAATTTCCCTTTGATTTATCAGATCTTTTCGATGAGGTCTCTTGTTCTTCCTTTTTTGTTGTCACTTTCTATTTCTCTGCATTGATTATTATAATATGACTCCTTGTCCCTGCATACAAGTTGCATTCAGGGTTCTGACCCTATTTCTGTCCCCTTTTAAGTTTGCTTGTTGCTTGTTCTTAACTACTAGAACAGTTTCATCTGCCATCCATTGGATACTTCTCTGCTGTTTTGGCTGCAGATAATGTCTTTTTTCATTCCTCCCTGACAATGTCCCTGGCTTCTGAGTTCTTCTGGCTCCTAGTAAATTAGCTTTAACAGTACAAATCTATGGTCCAAAACATATTGCAGAAATAATCTAATTCGAGACCACTTTAACTGCCCTGGCTCAATGCTAGGGAATTCTGGTAAGGGAATTTTTGTAAGGAAAAATCTGCCTATGCTCGAGCCCCATAGGAAATAATGGGGCTCGTGCATGTGGTGGAGCGGCATGTGTGCGCTGCAAGCACACACGTCATTGTTTTTCGTCCCCAAGCGGCTTCCGCATAAGGGTATCTCTCTCTGGCTTTGCTTCGTGAACGAAGATTCAGGAAGATTCATGATATGTAGGTCCAAACAGTGCTTTAAGAGCTTCATAAAATCCTCTGGAATCACCCAGATCTGCACAACGTTGTGTCTTTTCTGCTAAATTGATCCACCACTTATTCTGAATGTCTCTGAGATTTTGTTGGAGTTGACTACATGCGAGGCGAAAGGCTGTTTTTCTTACATGGCAGGATGGCTGCGCAAGGTGTGCCTGGTGAGCAGTTCTCTTCTTTGCCAACAGCTCCTGGATCTCTTGGTTGTTTTCATCAAACCAGTCTTGGTTTTTCTTGAGGGAGAACACTAAGGATTCTTCCAGAGACTGCAGGATGCTGTTTTTGATATGTTGCCAAAGCACTGTAGGAGAAAAGTCTACAGGATGGTCTTCAAGTTTTGTTTGCAAATTTGCCTGGAAGTTGTCTCTTATGGCAGCTTGTTGAAGACTGTTGAGTTGGAGTCTCCTCTTTAGGATGCCACCCCTCTTAGGTTTGAACTTAAAATGAAGATTTAGGCGGGTTACAGACCACCATAAAGGATGTCCTTAGGACGTCCCATTTTGAAAAAGGGGCGTCTCTTCCAGATGCCCCTTACCCTATCACGGACAGAGTCCATGACAAATGACGGTGGCCGTTCCACATGGCCGCCGCCATTTTGACGTAGTGGATGCTCTGCATCCGCACGTCGTGCGGTGGAAGTGACACCACGAGTGCGCCCTTTGGCACTCGCGGCGCCTCTTCTGGGGTCTGAGAAGGAGCATGATTTCTGCGCTCCTTCTCTGCAGCATCCGGGAGCCACGTCGTTTAAAGGCTGCGGTTCCCGGACGCTGCAAGTGGAGGCAGAGCCAGACCGCCGCTTCTCGGCGGTCTGTAACCCCCCTTAGTTTGCATCTTACGAGGTGATGATCTGTTTGACATTCTGCACTGGGCATCACTCAGGTATGACGGACATCGCAAATATTTCTCTGGCGCACTAGGATATAGTCAATGAGGTGCCAGTGTTTGGATCGGGGATGCATCCAGTTTGTCTTCAGGCTATCTTTCTGCTGAAAGATGGTGTTTGTAATAGTCAGCTGCTATTCTGCACAAAACTCTAGCAGGAGGTGTCCGTTATCATTACAGTTTCCAACACCATGCTTGCCTAAAACACCTTTCCAGTCTTCGAAGTTCTTTCCTACTCTGGCATTGAAGTCACCAAGGATAATGATTTTGTCTTCTGCAGGGACTTTCTGTATAAGGTGGCGTCGTTCTGAGTAGAATTTGTCTTTCTCTGCAGGGTCGGCTTGCATAGCTGGGGCATATAAACTGAAGAGAACAACACGTGGGAGGCGTAAGGAGATAATGCGATCAGAGTGTCCTGTTGGCAAGGTTTTGAGTTTGGAGGCAATGGAGTTTTTGATCATGAAGCCTACACCTGAAAGATGTTTTCCTGTTTTAGGTTTGCCAGACCAATAGAGCGTGTAGCCAGAACCATGTTCTTTAAGGCTGCCTTCCTCATGGAGATGACCTTCACTAAGAGCAGCAATGTCGATGTTAAGTCGTGACAGTTCATGGGCTATTAGAGCAGAACAACAGTCAGGGCGTCCACTGTCTGCAGAATCTTGCATGGTTCTGATGTTCCAGCATGCGAGTGTTAGTCTATTTGCACCTTTGGCGGCTGGTGTGTGCCTTTGTCTCATTGTCTTTGTTTGACCGCATCAGGAGATGCCCGCTGGCTGCGGCTAGCCAACCGGGTTGTTGGGGATGAGCTTTCTTTAGGCCACCTTTTCTAGGCCCCTCTCCATATGGAGCAAGCAGTGCTCTCCTTTAAAAAGGCTGCTTGGTCATTCAGGATGCTGCCAAACAAGACTGTCATCCCCAGTCAGTCTCAAATGACCAAAGTCCTGAACCGCCTGCATCCAGGGTTGGGTCTGCGGCTTCCAGTGCATCTTTACACCTGCCGTTTCGTCCCTCGCCTATTGCTACAGGGCTTTTTCAGAGATTGGATGTATCCTTCGAGTCTGTGCAATGGATTTTTCTGGTGGAGTGCAGCGTGCACAGAACTGGCCTCACCCTTTAAACCAGAGGTTTGACTGCTGAGGCCTTGACAAGCATGGATGGTGGCAGTGAGGTCCTTGGGTCGTAGGTTTGATTAGAGTTTCCTTCTCTTAGATGGTTGACCTTACAGGGTTAGACGAGCACCATCTGCCCGGGTTTGGGATTAGAGCTTTCCTTCTCCTAGGATGGTTGCCATAAGGCTAGAGAGCCCATCCTGCCCTTTGATGCTCTTGGTCAGACCCTTCGACCTGTCTGCTATTATACCACCGCCAGCATAGTTCACAACATCATTAGGATGCGCAAGCCTCTCCCCCACGACAAGGGGGCATCAATGGAGAGGTAAGCCTAAGGGTAAAGCCGTGTAAAATGCGTCCGCACATAGCGCAGGTGCACTGTATTTATGATGAACAAACTGTTGGCCTCACAAAATTCATTCAGTCTGCTTTGTTTCTTAATCCTATGCCAAATTTTCCTACAGTCTTTGATTCTGCTGTTTCCTACCTTTGCATTCCAGTTACCTATGATCAACAAGTTATGTTTTTGTGTGCAATCAAGTTCTTCTTAGACTCCAGCATAGAATATTGATATTTCTTTTCCTTCTGCCTCTATGGTTGAAACATAAACTTGGACTATGGTTGTATTGATGGGTTTTCCCTAAAGTCTTATTGATATGATTTGGTCAGACTTTGCAATACATCCTTTGACTGCTTTTACTCCATCTCTCCTCACTATTAATGCCACCTCATTTCTTCTTAGATTTTTGTTTCCTGAGTAAAACACTGTAATTATCTGACTTAAAATGTCCCTTCCCTGTCCATTTTAGCCCATTCAGCCCAGGTATTGCAATATTTATATGTTCCATTTCTTGTTTTACTATGGCCTGAAACAGATCATGGGCCACAGATTCAGGTTGTCCTGGGGGCATAGTGCCTGAAGGCGCGCAGAGCATGTCATCCGCAAAGAACCAGGTTAAGAAGGAGTGGATAGAATCCACTCCATCTGGTGGCCTGATTTAAAACTGCAGTGACACCCTGGATTGGGCCGGGCATATGTGCTTGCCATGGTCCTGGAGTGAATGGTGCCAGAGCAGCCTTGCACTATCTCTTCTGGGCATCTGTTTTGCGCCTATGTCTAGCTTCTCCTTGTTCATGCGTCTCACATTTTATGTTCCTATAATACATGTTGTGTAGCTTCCAGCTTTTCTTTCACATCTCAGTACATCAACAGCTGAATATCATTAGCCACAGCGTGCC
>NC_056523.1:322120440-322127741 GCF_019175285.1 Sceloporus undulatus
TTGTAATAATAATAATAATAATAATAATAATAATAATAATAATAATAATAATAATAATATATTTCTAGCCCGCTCAATCATGAAGAATCTGGGCGGGTTACAAGAATAAAATACATCAAATTACAATAGAGTTAAAAAAAATCAAACCCTAGACCTACCCCCCCATTCCCAGTACTAAAACAGAATTAAACAGTAATAGTATAAAAACATTAAAAACATTAAAGACATTAAACAAAACAAAACAAAAATTGGCAGAAAGATAGGCGGGGAAGAATAGACAGATGAGGGGACAAATATCTCTATATCTGGGGAGGATAACTAAGTTGGAAAGTTGTCCTCTTCTGTAGCCTAGTATCTTCTTGGGTGCCTTCTGATCTGAGATTTCATTTTCTGGTACTATCTCTTGTTTCAGTTTGGATTATCTCATCATAGGGTTATCATGGTAAAAGGCATTCAAAGGGGGGTTACTATGCCTTCTTCTGTGCTGTACTAAGAAGTGTTACCTATAATGCCATTGCTGTTGTCCCTGGGAGATCCTCTGCTTGTGTTACCTACCACTGCTGCTGCCCAGGAGCTGCTGAGCACATTTATTCTGGCTCCTCAGCAAAAGCGTGCCTGAGATAGGGAGACAGTATTAGAAGCACTGCTGTAGTCAGCATAATCTCTTGCCTCACAGAAGCATGCAATCCCATGCAATACGCAGGTAGGTAGTGCCATTGGGGGCCTTAAACCAAACATTCCATTAAAAGACTACTTTTAAAACATTAAAATTAAAATTATTTAAGCCCATAAAGTACCCATTACATCTCAAAAAATCTCAGCACACTCAGTTATACACCACTCTATCCTGCTCAGCCAAGGCTGACGGCTGGTTTATACAAGAAGGCCTTTGAAAGACAACAGAGAGGGGGCTCATTAAACTTCCCATGGGAGGGAGTTCAAAAGCCTTGGAGCAGCCACCAAGAAGGTTCTCTCCTGGGTCCTCATCAGCTAAGCCTGAGAGGTTGTGGGGTGTCAAGAAAGATCCCCTTATGGGAAAGGTAGAGGAATGCAGATAGATGTATTTTGGTGTGCAATAAGGCAAGTGCTTCATTTTGTTTTATTTTTAAATATATGAATCTCATTGGGTAGTGATAGCTGAGTTGTGTGAATCGTGAAATGATTATATAACATCTTCTT
Organism: Sceloporus undulatus; assembly: GCF_019175285.1. NCBI lineage: Eukaryota > Metazoa > Chordata > Lepidosauria > Squamata > Phrynosomatidae > Sceloporus > Sceloporus undulatus. The sequence continues at coordinate 322,121,620 of NC_056523.1, forward strand.
TGTTCTACCAATTTGGGTACAGTTTCATTTGATCCTCTTGGAAAATATTCCTTTTTGGACTTCAATTGTCCCAAACCTCCTTTTTTTGTGGCTGGGGGATTCTGGGGGCTGTTTTTTTTAAAGTAACTTTTCCATGCTCTACTTGATCCACAGCTGGACACATTTGTAGGGCTGCATAAATGACCGAATGGCTGAATTCTATGATTCTCAGTCAGAAGAGGCTAATCTGCTTCTTTCTTTTTTATATTGTAGCTGGAGAAAGTGAAACAAAATGGAGCTCCCAGACTGGTTGGTTAATGATACCATAGTCATAACCAGGGGTAGGAATTGTGTAACTGTCCAAATGTTATTTGAGTGTAACTCCCTGCATCCTGTATGCTGGCTAGGGCAGCTGGGACTTCCAAATTAACAACATCTGGAGGGCCACCTTCAGTCCTGGTCTTAATAAAGAACAGCACAGTGTTGTATGTATCTACTCAGAAGTAAGTCTCCTTGAGTTCAGTGGGACTTACTTCAAGGTAAGTGCATATATGACTACAACTTCAGCCTCCCTTACCTCTAGGGCCAAACTGTTTTCTATGCCTGCCTCTTTTCCTTTGGATGTAAAAGTGTACTGGAAAATGCTAATCTTGTGTCATAACTCCACATTTTCTCCATTTCTACAGCTCTGACAAGAGGTACCGGCAGCTATTTTAAATGTTGTCTTCCAAAGAGCTTCTTTCCCAAGTGAAGCAACTCAAAACATGAAACTCTTGTAAAGCCAAATAATATGGGACTGGTAAAGGAAATCCATGAAATTTCAGCCCTGTTTGCCATATTTGATCCAATGAACTTGGAAACTGTTGACAGAGATTTCTGAGAACAGTTCAAAAAGAAATTTCTACCCTACTATGTCATATTGGGAGGGAGGGGAAAGAGTCTAAAGTTTATCATCATCATCATCATCATCATCATCATCATCATCATCATCATTCCTGCCTTTCCTCCAGTTTTGGGATTCAAAGCAGCATGCAACAGTTAAAACAAACGTAGTTAAATATTCACAATATATAAAAGTTAAAAAGTGATTAAACTATATATATATATTTAAAAGAAACCAATTAAAAATATAAAACATGTTTAAAAAATAAACTAGCACAACAAAAATAACAAATGGAAAATTCGGCAAATTATTTAGGTGGGGTGGGCCTTGTACAATCAATCCTCAAAGGTCTGTTGAAACAGAAAGGTCTGTGGAAAGGTAGACAGGAGGGTAATAGTCTGAGTTTTCTGGGAAATTCCAGAGCCTGGGGGCAGCTACTGAGAAGACCCTCTCCCTTGTTCCACGAAATGAACCTATGAAGGTGGTAGAACAGAGAGAAGGGCACCTCCAGCAGATCTCAAAACACAGGGAGGTTCACAAAGGAGAATATGGTCCTTCAAACAGCCTGGACCTGTGCTGATAACACTCTCTGACTGAGGTCACAATTCTATCACCAAAGCTGTGCAAGTATACCCCACTGAATTCAATGGACTTATGAGTCCACACCTGCAGGAATGCACTGCTGAAGTCATTCATTGGTGAAATTATCTAATTTCAGCAATGGACTTTATCATACGGGGAAAATCGGGGGTTTAAATAGCTGATTTTCCAATGCAAATCGCGATATTTAAGATTTTCAGGCACATCGCTATTAAAGAGGCAATAAAATGGCTATAAAGAGGCAATAAACAGCAACAAATCATTTGGGGGATTTCCCCATGAATTCTTTGTTGCTGAATATTGCCTCTTTATAGCCACTTTAATAGCGATGTCATGCGAAAATCTTAAATGCGATATTGCATTTTGCTGTTTAAACCCCAATTTTGCCTTGTTTCCCCCCATGTGATAAAGTCCAATGAATGACTTCAGCAGTGCAGTCCTGCAGATGTGGATTCATAGGTCCATTGAATTCAGTGGGGTATACTCCAAACATGGTCAAGTCTATTTACTGTTGGGAGCGGATAGTTGTGGCTGAAAGTTTTGGAAGGTGAGGAGGGACAACTATTTTTGTCTGGCTCCAAGATTGGATAAGAATTAAAGCAAACCCTCCAAAAGTCCTCATTAGGCAGGGAGAGTAGCAGTTAAATCCTCTGTCATCCCACTTTCCCAGATGTTTTTAAAAAGTTCTAGTTTCTCTCTCCCACTTTCCTCCAGCTTACTTCAGTTACTGCAAGCTCTGTTTTAAATGCAAACATAGTTTACACTCAGTTAACTCAGCAAGGGGGAGTAGAGAGAAGGATCAAAACCTTGTCCTTCCCTGTAGACACAGGCAAAGGTAAACTGCTGCAGCTTCTCCTAGCTGCTTTGTTCTTCTTCATTAATAACTCTTGCCATCTGGACCACACTCTGATGTTGCTTGGCCACACACATCCCAGTTTACATCTGTCAAATGTTGGAGAGTATGATTTGGTTTCAGCATTCCCTACCACAGCCTCCTGTGCCTCAGTCTCATTGCAGAAAAATGGAATTTATGAGGCTATGCTAGGAGAAAATTATTTCAACCTATTTACTTGCACTGGTGTTTGAATGTAATAATGGGCCAATTTCTTTTTCTCTGAAGTCTCATAGCTATGGGGCAGCAGGAACATGAAGCACTTCCCCAATTGGTCATGCTGTTCATGGAATATGGCAAAAGGATGGAAAAGCATGCATTTCCCTGTGAGCTGTTTTCCAGAGCATTCACGGATTAAAAGCCTTGCAAAATGCGTGACATTTTATTTATATATATAAAAAATCCCTGTTTGGCTCCACACTACAGATAAGATAAAATGCCACACATTTCCTCAAAGGCAGCACCTTTCCTGATCACTCCACACAGCTTTCTGTTTCTTCTCCTTTCATGACTGCCGGCTGGTTGGTAACCTCCTCTTCCCTTTCCTCTCCCTCAGTTGCATGACAATTTCACCTCCACACTTTGGTTAATGCAGTTGAAAGGATTCTCACAACAAGGCATGCTGAAGTCTCAGAGATCGCCATGTGTTTGGAACGTGACAGATTTTCATGATTTTTGCACAGCTACATATCATGAGAAATGTTTTCCATAGCTAAATACCACAAGCTTCATGCTACTTTCATATATTATTATTATTATTACAATCATTATATTATATTAATTGCATTGCATTATTACACTTATATTTCAGGAGCTGCTCTGCTTTTGAAAGGAGCAAAACAGATGTATTTCGAGTGAGGACCAACAATGTTGGTACCATAAAGAAGATAAGGTAATATGACTGGATTATTGCCATTTTTATAGAATGATTCTAGATTAGGAATAACTCTAGCCCTCTGAGACTGAGATCTGGGATTGCCAGATGAAATACAGGACAAGGCTCCTGTATCTTTAATTACTGTGCAGAAAAGAAAATTTCAGCAATTTAAACCTGAAACATTACAATCCTTTCCACTAATAACACAAAAATAGATAGCCATTCTTTCCAAATGGGTTCAGCAAGCAACAACTGCTGAAATTCGCTCTTCTATGCAAGCATTAGAGGTACAGGAGCCCTGTTCCAAGTTTCACCTGACAGCCCTCTCCTTCATCACATCCTCCTCTTAGACTTTTTAAATTTTTAGTTCCCTCCTCAATTTAAAACCTGGAAAAGGTCATATTTGAGGGTGGGGGTGGTCTGTTTCAGGCCCAGGATAAGCCATTACAGTTCAGTTCCCATATCCAAGGGAATTTAGGTTCCCAGACTTACCAAGGAAGCATGAGAGAGGTGTGATAAAAGTGACAAGTGAGACAAGGGTGAGGGAAGGAGGGAAGGGAGAGTGAAGGATATGGTGGAAAGATGCAAGGAACAAGAGAGCAAGATATGCATGATGGGATGAGCAAAAGAGGGAAGAGATGCATCCCAAAGTGATTATTATTAACATGGACAGGTACTTATAACCCTACTGCATTCTTATCAGATCACTACAGTATTTTTAATCTTTCTCCACACCATTTAAGCTTGAGATGGGCAACTGTGGTCCTGTGCTTACAACTTTGATCAACTTTATTAAGCAATGGAGGCTGATAGCTCTGGTGTCATTGGCTAGTTAATCTTCTCCAGGTCCTAGATTGTATTTCAAAAGAGCTATCCTAGGTGCTAAACCTATTTTGCTCATGAGGTTTAGCACCTTGGATAGTTCCACGAAACCTGGAGCTGAGTCCCTGACATCAGACAACTTTCGCTGCAATGGAGGAATCATTATGAGATTTGGTGTCCAAAAACTAGCTACCCCATGTTACAAAAGAAAGCTCGGTTAGAAAGACTCTGGCAGTGATCCAGACCTTAGGAAAGTTACTCTTTTTGGACCACGAGCCTCTGAAATCCAAACTAACTCCTAAAAAGAATCCCCCAGTAACACTTCCAAACTCTGTTGTAGTTGAGGAAGGCTCTCCTGATGTTCTCATGGTGTTTTCATAATTAGTATCAAATCAGAAATGTTGGAAGAGCACCTATGTAAGTATTACTACTTAATTCTTGACTGGGAATTTGAAAAATCTGTATTGAGACACCACATCTTTAATAGCCTGGTCTTGCTCAAATGGTTCATTTCTTGAGTGTTCTTTCATGCAAGATTAGCCAGTCTCTGATGGAAGATGTCTGGCTGGATAAACTGTTAATGCGTTTTTAAGCTGTCTTTGAATTCTGAATGGGTTCCTGCTCCTTGTTTGTGTTGCAGAATTGAGCATGACAATACGAGCCTGAGCCCCAGCTGGTATCTAGACCGTGTCATAGTGACAGACATGAACAGGCCACACCTCCGGTTTTATTTCCCCTGCAACAATTGGCTGAGCAAGGACGAAGGGGATGGACTTTATGTCCGAGATCTGATTGGCAGCCTCAACCCCATGGATGTTCCCAAAGGTACATTATTTTGTGAAGTACTGAACTTAATGAGCAAACTGCAATATCCAAATGAGGCACCTGGAACAGAAGGGTAGCTAGAGGAATGAATGAATGAATGAATGAATGAATGAATGAATGAAATATTCGGTGCAGTAATGCTAACAAGAAATTTATAGGAGGGAAAAAAGTAATTTATAGGTGCCAAGGACAAAACTGGGCTGTTTATCAAAGGGCTCATTCCCACTTACACTTTAAACTGGTTTGCCATTCGCCTTCGCTCCGTGTTGGTAATCGGTTTCAAAAGGTTTGTCATACCCACTATGAAAGTGGATCTTTTCATTAGTCCCATGTAATCGCTTCTTTTTTGGCATGGTTGTTATCCCCACTAGTTGCGCCGCTTCAAAATGCATGTGAATCATCAGTGACGTAAGTAGCAGCTCAAACTCTGGGTGGGGGGAGGGCATTGGCAGGCACTGGGCCTCTTTACAAGCCTATGCAGGGGGGGGGCAAAGGAGGAGGAAGAGGAGGACAAGGAATGCAAGGCATGGGGGAAGAGGAGGAGAAGGAAGGGGCTGTGCAGCATGAGGGGAGGAAGAAGAAGGCAAGGCAGGAGGAAGAAGAGGAGGATGAGGAAGCGGTAGTGTGGTGCATTGCAAGGAGGAGGAACAGGAGGAAGATTAAGGCACGGCACAGCGTGTTGAATGGGTTTTTAAAAAAATTAATTGATTGACGAATCGATTCATTGTTTTAGCAACTACCTGCCTTTGCAAGTAGTTGCAAAATCAGTGAATCAGTTCTTCTCTTTATTTTTTTTAAAAACATGCACCCATAGGTCACACCACAAACAAAAAGGCAGCATTGGTGTGTGTGTGAAATCTCCCAAAAACTGAGGAGGGATGGTAAACACCCCTCTGGCATTAGTCCCTCCCCTCCAGAATGATGCAATTCTGATCTGTCATTCCCACTTGTTGAACACTCTTCAGAACTGATTCTTTTCAAAAGAACCACTTAGAAACTAGTGTCTGGGGAAACGGTTTGTGTGTGTGTGTGTGTGTTTGCCTTGCTTTATCATGACAGGAATTGATCACAGGAACTGGTTTCAAATGGCAACGAGAGTAATTTAAACTGATCAGAAATTCAATTTATTCCGTTGTGGGAATGTGCCCCTGGATATAAATGTTATTAGTCGGTGGCAGTTAGTGGTTCCTATTTTAGTAGGAAGATTACTCCCCTCTATGTATCTATCAACTTTGAATGAGTAG
>NC_056523.1:322127751-322169645 GCF_019175285.1 Sceloporus undulatus
ATCTATCTATCTATCTATCTATCTATCTATCTATCTATCTATCTATCTATCTATCTATCTATCTACTTCCTCAAAGCTTCTTGGCAACTGTAATGTGGTAAGAATAACATAAATATCCTCATCACAAGTCAGCAATGTCAGGCAGATTAGAAAGTTGGGCCAAAACCTAACCCCCCCCCCCCCCAACACCTGAATTTCAACAGGGAGAAATGTAAGGTACTACACTTGAGCAATACAGCATTTTATGAGACCTTGCAAATATTACTTCCCCTCCCCAATTATTTTTATTAAAATTCTACATATACTAAAATCTAAATGCAAAATATAAAAACATACACTAAAATACAATTCAACAAAAAGAAAATCATAACATACAAAAGGAAAAACAGAACTAAAGATCAAATTATAATACTGCATAATCTAACAAAATCATCCAATTATCTTTTCTGTGGTTATATATTATTTCCTGAAATATCACCTTGCTCTCGATAAAATAATTTATACACTCCACCCATCAATTTAATTAATTATAATTTTCCAAACCAATGGTCCCCTTATCACTATTATTTCTCAAAAAAACAAACCCCAAACCAATTCATCCTTGATAGGCAAAACATTACTTTTTCATTTCTAAACATATAATAATCTTGCTGCTATGGTCATACATTAAAAAAAATCTTCCAGATGCAACAATAGTCTATGTTCTAAACTCTGGCTCTCTATATTCTCCGGGGGAAAAGGTTGATCAAGAAGCCATTTTTAATCTATGAGTTTGATCTGTCATTGACATTGGACTCATTACTTGAGTCCTGTTCTCTCTGAAAACCAACCTCTGTAACCATGAGGGGCAATATAGTATTTGTAACTTGAGCAAGGATGTGAGCCCTGATATCAAGACTGTGAAAATTGAGCACTCCTTAGGTCAGTCATACGAGTTCATCCCTGGTGGCTAAAGGGCAAATGGAGAGAAACGAACTTTGCATATTCTGTCCCAGAGGAGAAAGATTTTGAAGTGATGTGAGGAGCTGTAAAGTCTTAAAGCTTGCAGATCAGCCGTTATTATATTATAGGAGCTAATTTGGATGGGAAATAATTCTTACTAGATATATGCATGGAACCTGGTTCCAAAGTGAAAGCACTTTCAATATTTCCTTTTAATAGCCTGAATCTATTATTGACATTTCCAGCTGAGTGACATTTGTTTGTGACCAAGGACTTTAATCACACAAGGGGTGAAAAGGGGAGTTAAAGCAGGATAGCAATGTTTGTTGCCATACCTTATCACATAAATCTGTGCATGTGTTGGTAGTCCATCTGTTGCTGAAGCACTGGGGCTAATTTCGGTATTAAAGAGAGATTAAAGCACATTTAAAGCATCCTGCAAATAAAGTGAAAATGGCAAGTAATTGCACAAATGATTATCACACACAATTGCACAAATACAAGAATATCGGAAATGCATTGTCGCTGAAATCCGGAAAGTAAAAAGATGTGTGTTAATGCTTCTTTATCACCACTTTAATGGTGGGTTTTGTGTGATGCTGTGTGAAATTGTTTCGTGTAATTACACAATTTTTCCAGAATATTCATGGGATAAACTCCCAATCTCCTTTGTGTGATAAACTCAATTGATGGGCAAAACCTGTCAATGCCTCCCAATCACATTGCTTTCCCAGTATTGAATGAATGTGATAAGTTCCTCCTGAAGCAGTTCCAGCATGCAGGTACTCATGTAGTGCAAGTGGGCATAATTCTCCTCCTCTATTCCCAAATAGACTGTTTTCCTTTTCCTTTTTGATTTCTTTTCTTAATTTTTTTCCTTAATGGATTGCCATGATTGTGCAAGTGTGTTTAAAAATATTAATAAATACCAACCAAAAGGCATGCTGGGAAGGGTTAGGGCAGGCAGGCTGGGATATGGAGGATGGTGTGCAGAGGACAAAGGCTGGGACAGAAGCATCCCCATTGCACATTTGGAGAGTTGTGCAATAATGAGTGTCTCCAACCCGATATGTTTGCATTTTCTGTACTAATGCAATTGGGGGACCTTATGAGAAACATTTTTTTTTATTTATATGAGAGTTTTTAGCTTCTATTCTGTAATGTCCTATATTTTTATTGAATGTCCTTCATTTTATGGCACCTTGTCCTCCTTTGTGGTTAGGACATCTGGTCATCCTGATCCCAAGAGACGGTTGCATTTGGGTCAGAATGGTTTTCCCTTGCTCCTCCTCCAATGATTTCACAAGGTGCCATATGCCAGTGGTTATTCTCACAATTACACCACCGCGGACTCTTATTTACCTAAGTGCCACTGTGCAGAGTTGGTATTAATTTGCACTGTGGGTATTAATTACAAGGGAAGGGATATTGTTCTACCTTGTGCTATTTTCTTTCCTTTAATGCATTCTAAAGTCTGAGTGATTTAACTTTGAATTGAAGCAAATTATTGTTGGTCCCCAAAGCCACTTTGCCCAAATAGCAGTGAACAAAAATGTGTCCCAATGTGACTGCATTTGTTTATTTGATTTATATGTTCCCCATATGGGGCTCAAAGTGTCTCCTGGCCCTGGGTGTCTTGCAAGGCAATTTTTCTGACCCAGATTACTCCTCTCCTGGCAAAAAATAAAACAAAAGAAAAATCCAACTCCTCACTCCCAAGAGGTCATCATCAGTGATATGGATTTTCGACAAAGACTACAAATGGATTTTTTCCCTGACAAAAATCTGGGAAATTTAGCATTGGTTTAAATGTTTTTTTCACAGAACATTCAAAGCTTTATGTGGAATTTATTTTATTAGAATATTTGTGATAAGATAATTTTTATATTATTTATTTATTTATTTATTTATATGCCACCTTTCTCCGAGAATGGAAAGGTATAAAGAAATGCATATACAGGGGTACCCCGGGTTACGAATTTAATTTGTTCCGCCGCCGCGTTCGTAACCCGAAAAGCTTTCGCAAGCCGAAAACCCATAGGCGCTAATGGGGAAAAGCCGCGATTTGGTGCGAAAAAGCGCCGAAAAGCACCAAAATTTCTTTCGTAACCCGAAATAACCTTCGTAACCCGGAACAGTTTTTTTCAATTGATTTTTTTCGTAACCCGGAAATTTCGTAAGGCGGCGCATTCGTATCCCGGGGTACCACTGTACTTCCTTTGTATTTAATGAAAAATGACAACACCTGCAAGAACACAATGCCAGAAATCCTGCATTGTTAAATATAACAGAGCTCCATTGTCATTCCTACTGCTGTTGAGTCCTCCAACCATTATGACACGCTGGCTCCATAGGTTACATAAGCCTGGTTTATGATCTCATAAATACAGATACCAGACAACAGCAGCAGTTACAGTGGGTTCTTGTTATATGCTGGTATTTGGTTCCAAGATTCCATGTAGATAACAAAATCCATGGATGCTCAAGTCCCATTAAATACAATGGCATAGTAAAATGGTGTGCCTGATATAAAATGGAAAACCACGGTTTGCTATTTGGAATTTATACTTTTAAAAAATATTTTCATGCCATGGATGCTTGAATCCGTGGGTAAAAAAATCAGTGGATAAGGAGGGCCAATTGTATGACAATGGAACTCTTGTCACAGTTATATTTGACAATGCAGGATCTCTACCACCATGTTCTTTCAAGTGTGATTTTTTTTTTTTAGAGATCACATACCTAAAGCATGGTATAGTAATTTGAGTATTGGGCTACAACTCTGGAGACCAGGGTTCGATTCCAAACTTGGCCACTGGGTGACTTTGGGCAAGTCACATGCTCTCAGGGGAAGGCAATGCCAAAACTTCTTGGAACAAATCATGCCAAGAAAACCCTCAGATAGGGTCAACTTAGCATTGCCATAAATTGGAAACAGCTTGTGGGCAAACAACACACTTGTAAAGAGAGCTGTACCAGCTTCGTTGTTTTATCATGTAAACTAACTTGTTAGCATATCCATTTCAGCTATACTAGTTTTATGAACCATTCTTCTTCATCTGGTATTTCTGTCTTTCCCCCCCATTTCTGTGCATATGTTAACCATGCAGCCATTATCATATATAATAATGTTTTCCAATATTTCCCCCCCCAACATAAGTGTTTAATAGATAAGAGTGAATTATCATTTTTTAAAAAAAATCTTGATGTTCTACATTTCTACCTGCAGTGGCATTCATACGTTTCTTGGCATTCTAAGGTTAACTTGCTATGTTTCCTTGGAAATGCACTAATCTGGAGAAAGGAGTCAGAGAGAGTAGGTGCATTGCCCCAACAATTGTGTTGAATAATGAGTCACGTCTATACATTTTCACTGCAGTAACTGTAGCCCCAAGGAAGCTGAGCAGACCAAATTCCGAGGGTGCCACCTGGTGCCTAATATACCTTTATGCAAGCAGCCGAGGTGGAGAAAATGAATACTTCATGACTAAAAATATGCAAGAGTTATTCAGGGCATTCTTTAAAATGTCATTTTATTCAGTTGGGCTTATATTTACAGATTTCATTCATATTTGCCACACATAGCATATATAGCAGTTGTACAATGTGCCCTTGATATGCTCTGGGGTTTGGTTCCAGGATTCCCCCATGGATACCAAAATCTGTGGATGCTCACGTTCCAGTATACACAGTGGCATAGTAAAATAGTGTCCTTTATATAAAATGGCAAAATCAAGGTTTGCTTTGGGAACTTCTATTTATTAAAAAAAAATATTTTCAAGCCATGGATGGTTGAATCCATGGATAAAAAGTCCTTGGATATGGAGGACCAACTGTACCAATCTGCACTAAACTAAAGGTTGCAGATCAGAAGCCTGAAAATGCAGCAAACTGCTGCATTTTGAGCATGTTTTGGGGGAACAAAAATGTTGCCAAAAATGGCTCAATCAAAAAGAAAGAAAGAAAGAAAGTGAAAGGAAAGGAAAGGAAAGGAAAAAAAAAAAAGAGAGAGAGAGAGAGAGAGAGAGAGAGAGAGAGAGGGGGGGGGGTGATGGGTCTTCAGGTTTCTGGGTGGTTTTATGGGCCACACCAAGGAATTTCAAGGCAGGATGGTGGTTAAGAATTGTCTTTGATTTTTGAATGATTTTAAAAAGGAGTTATTAATTCATTTCAAAATGTGTTTTAGCCACACATTTGTTACCTTAAATGTTTTATCTACCGTACGTACATTGCACTTGGGAACTTGGTGGACTGAGTGGTAATGTACAAATTCCTTAAAACAGATAAAAAAAACAGAAAGGCAGACAAACAAATACTGTAAATGGAATTTGTCCTAGCTCAGAGCTTGGAGGAACTTCATTGGGGGGGGGGTCTGTATAATTCTAATAATAATAATAATAATAATAATAATAATAATAATAATAATAAAAAGTTTATTTATATCCCGCCCCTTGAGGTCAATCGGGGCGGCTACCAACAATAAAATACAATACAAACCCCCATGATAGGTTTGCTTTAGGGTTGTCAGAAATGACTTGAAGGCACACAACAACAGCAGCTGCAGCAATGGAAAATTGAAGAGGTCTTTCTCAACCAAATTTATAGTGTGATCATGGCTAGACAATCATTCTGTTGTAGCCTAGCCTACTTTTCAGGGTTATTCTGAAGATAAAATGTGGTGGTGGTGACGGGGGGGGGGGGGGGGGAGAAGGCTAGAACCCACAAGTGTTACTGTTGTTAGCAGCTGGTCACTTCCATTCTTAGTAGAGCAGTGATTCGACTCCGGTTTAAGTCTGGAGTTTAAAATGAGCTGTCCAGAGTGCTGAACTCTTTCTCCCAAATAGATCCAAAACTTTGGGTAACTCCTTTCAAGTCAACACAAAACAACACCCCTTTTTTGAATCCCAATACTTGTTTCTGCCCACTCTTGGATTCAGCAATCTGTCCTTTCACAGTTTTATGTGGCCTTTTCTCCTTACACTGCAGCACTTATATCCTTATACATTCCCATCCATGGCCCTTTTCAATTCTTCAGATCCATCAGCTTCCTCCACCTGAAGTTCCAAACATGCCTTATTTTCCCCTTGTTGTAATCTTAGGACTGTGTCCAAGGCAACAGTGTGACACTTGCTAAAAATCAAACCCTACCTTTTTTGTGAGGGTTTTCCTATACAGTACTTCTCACTGCTTCCAGGGTTTGCAAAGCACAGCCAACCAGACATTGATGGACTGCAACTCCCATCATTCCTAACCTCTGGCTATACTGGCTAGGCATGCTGGGAGATGCAGTCCAGCAATAACTGGAGCATTGCACTTTGCCCAACACTTCTGTACTGTTGTTGTGCTTGATATCATCACATGGCTTCAAGTCGATTATAGCAAAACTATATTTGGGTCTTCTTGGCAAGATTTCTTCAGAGGAGTCTTACTTTTATAAGAGACTGAACAAGACTGCCCCTAAATCCCATATTTTGGGGTGTTGGCCCTTCAAAAAGCCAGAAATGTGTGCCTTGTGTAATTTATAAATGTGGACAATATATTAATTTTACAGAGAAACACATGGCTAAGTGAACTGAAATGAATACTTTCATTTGGTATATACTGTAGGTAGAACACAAACTTGTATATAGTTGCTTCCTGATTGTCAACCCTGCATGTCATGTCGTGAATTGTGAGGCTTCTTTATTGCTAGTTTAAAAACCTGGCAACACTATCTTTAAAACAAGTCACTAATAAAGGAGGGAACACAAACCTGTAATTAATATTTCTTTGGTAGATGTAAAATGTCTCTGGTGGGGTTTTTTTGGTCAGATTAGATATGATCAGAGGAAGAGTTAATTGCAGATTATAAGGTCTGATTTCATGAAACAATTGTTCTTTAAATATTAAGATGTTTGGGCTGTTATTGTGAAATATTGTGAAATATTTTATTATGATATGCCATACAAATGCTTATACTTAAATGTTGGTTAGACAAAAAGTTATATTTAGGTAGAAGCTTATGTTTCTGGACTACAACTCCCAAAATCCTCTGTTAAAATGGAAATCTGTTTCAGTATTAATATCTGCTTCCCTTCAGACCCACTTGGTACATTTTATGTAGCTGAATTAACCATATGTCTTATTATCTAACACTTCAAGATGATCAGAAATTTTAATGATGTGTTTCCTTTGACTCTGGATGCTTTGATCTAAATATGCCTAGAGTCCCATGGAGTCATCCTAATTCTTTTCATATTTGGGCAATTCTGACTTCCAATGCATTTATTTTGGATTCTGTTTGGGTATACAGAATTTTATTTAAAAAACAGATAGCTTTGACAGTTTTGCTTAATACTCTGCCCTTCCCCCCCCCCCCCCCCCCAAACAAAAAATAAAATTAAAAAACTATTTATTTTTTTTTCCACCCGCAGAGGGGGGCAAATGCACTATATTAAAAAATTGTTAAAATGATTTATTTTCATCTGTGTGATGTTTCAAACAAACTTTTAAAGCTCTCTCTCACCCTTCTTACATCTTCCGTAAGAAAAGGTTGTGCCCAAATTGGCTGGAATATTCATTGGCTGTGGCCATTCTGGCAGGCTTATCCAGATAAATTTAATTTTAATACATTTAAAATGGTGAATTTTAAATGATGAATTTTAAATGTGGATTGTTTAATTAGGTGTGTATCTCGCATGTTTAAAATGTATGTATGTTTCAACTGATATTGTGCATCCATTAATTGTTGTTGTTTCCCACCTCGATTCATGGAGAGAGGGAGGGTAAGAAATAATAATAATAATAATAATAATAATAATAATGGCTGTGGGATTCTGGGAGTGGTAGTCCACCACCTGACTCCTGTTGGTTACTCCAAACTAGAAAAGTCTTCATGAGTCAGTTACTGGATGTTGAATGAACACATAGGGAAACAATACTGATTCAATGTGTCTGTTCTAATTAGGGCCTCATCCACATGGTGGAATTAATACACTTTGACATTGCTTTAACTGCAATGTCTCAATGCTACAGAATTCTTTGATTCGTACTTTTGTGAGCTATTTAGCCTTCTCTGTCAGAGAGCTCTGGTGCCACAATATACTGTAAATCCCAGATTTCCATAGGGTGGGACATTTAAAGCAGTGTCAAATTGCATTAATTCTGCAGTGTAGGTGCAGCCTGGGACTAATAGAAGGATTCAGGTCCCACAAAGTGACTTTTCCAAGCGCTGTTGTTCATAAGTGCGCGACTAATATGAAGAAGTATTTTGTAGTGTTTCCGATATCAGTCTTAATATAATGCTATTGATGTGCTGATGTGTTTCTTTGCAGTGAACAAATATGTAGTCAGAGTGTTTACAGGCGATATAAACGGCAGCGGGACCGATGCTGATGTTTTCATTAACATCTTTGGCCAGTTTGGAGACACAGGTAATGCTTTCTTTTGGATATGCTATTTCCTTTGCTGTCTGCAAAAACCAAGGAAATGAACAATGATTTGTCAAGAAACTTGAGATCAATGTGATTTTGAGAAATGCGCATCTTTTTACTTTTGGGATTTTAGCAACAATGCATTTCTGATATCGCTTTATTTGTACAATTGCATGTGATAATCATTTGCACAATTACTTGCCATTTTTGCTTAATTTGCAGGATGCCTTAAATGCGCTTTAATCTCTCTTTAATGCCGAAATAGCCCCAGTGTGATAAACTCATGTCTAACACTTAAACCACTTCCTCATATCCCCACCTTCTCATAAGAACTGGGAGCCGAGGAAGCATATGCCAATTAAAACCAATTAAAACCAAGGAGATTTTTTAAAAAGTACAAAATGTACAAAAATAATCCAAAGGTACTCTGCTTTTTGACAGCTTGCTTTTGATGATCCACTGTTTCGATGGTATTGGATTATTACCAGAATCCATTAATTTGATCCGTTGTCCACTTTTTTGACAAATCTAAGCACAAATATAAGTATGTGCTGTATTATAACCACATGACAACACCATAAACAACTTCTTTAGTATATATTCTAAAATACAGAACACAGATTGAATGAAAAGATGGCAATTTGCACAATGTTTTTGCTACCATGTGGTGCTTTCCCCCTGACTCAGCATCATCTTTTCATTCAGTCTGTGAAATGTATACTTTAGAAGTCATTCAGAGTGTTGTCTTGCTCTTATATATAGCACTATACATGTATTCATAGTTATAGTATACAGTTAATATGCGTTCTGCATTTCAATAATTTCCATTTTTTGAAAGTGCTCTGGTTCCTAACCTGTCAAATAAATGGGGGACTACTGTAGTTAAAATAACATTAAACTAAAAGCACACACACACACACACACACACACACACATATATATATATATATATATAGAGAGAGAGAGAGGTGGGGTGAGTGGGAACAAAGAAAGACTAAAAAATAAAATAAAAATAGAATAGCACATTATTACAAGCCTTCCAGTCAGTTTTCAAAAGCCTGCCAGAATTTTTTTTAAAGTGTTCACTAACTGACCGAAGGGAGGTTAGTATGCAAAGGAATCTTGTAGATCTTGTAGATGCTTTTGCATACTGATTTTTCAGACTAACATGGCTACGTCGCTGACAGAAGGAAAGGAGTCACTCTGACATACCTGGGAAAGGCATTCCAAGTGGGGTGGTTAGTGATGGAGAAGGTTCTTTCCTATGTTCCCCCCAGGGATGCCTGTGAAGGTGGTGGGCCTGAAAAAACAGGTCTGCTCTGAAGATCTCAAGAAATTGGCAGGCTCACATGGGAGAATATAGTCCTTCATAGAGTCATAGAATCATACGGTTTGAAAGGACCTCCAGGGCTATTCAGCCTAACCCTCTGCCACGCACCAATAGACAACCAAAGCACTCCTGAAAGATGCCAATCCAACCTGCCCTTGAGTTGGCCTCAACTCATGGTGACTCTGTGGATGAGACATTTCCAAGACTCCCTATTCTCAACTTCTTGCAGGCTCAGGCCCATGGCTTTTCTGAGACCATCCACCTGGCATATGGTCTTTCTCTCTTTGTATTCCCCTCTACCTTTCCTAGCAATATTGTTTTTTCTAGTGAGTTGTGTCTCCTCATGATTTGACCCTCATTGGACAGTCTGCCAGTTTTTGCATGCAATAAATTTCATGTATTTTTTTCTGTGTTCTCCCCTTATTGTAAAAAAAAATAAATAAAAATGTTTGCATCTTTCAAGGCTTAATTAATCTAAAATAATGCTTCTTTTTTTCTTCTGGACATCCACAAGAACTTCTCTAAAGTTGAAATTGGCTCTCTGGCTGAAAAAGGTGGCCTGTCTTTGAGTTCGCAGGTTGGACAAAGACTGCAGAGACTCAAATTCAAATCCCACAGCCATGAAATCCACTGGGTAGTCTTGGATGAGTCACTCTTAGCCAGAGATACCTAACAGTGGATCTGCTCTTGTTGGGGCAGCAAATTTTCTTGCCACTCCGTCCACAGCTGCTCTGAGTTGAAGAGGATGTCTGCCACTATAGCATCCTAGTTTGGCATTAGAAGAGCTCTCCTGCTATTCCATACCCTCACAACATTTCACAGTTGAAAACTGGGATGCATGTGTGACAAACCTGGAGGTCTCTAAGCAGAGGCTGGATGGTCATCTGTCTGGGATGCTATGATTGAGAGTTCCTGCATGGCAGGGGGTTGGACTGGATGGCCCTTGTGGTCTCTTCTAACTCTACAATTCTATGATTCTTTGATTTTAAGCAACATAAGAATGTGGGCAAGGTGATAATCATTATTAATGAAGAAGAACACACAAGCTGGACCATGCTGCAGCAGTTTGTTTTTGCCTGAGCCTGCTGAGAAGGAAAAGATTCCCACCCCCTCCTCTTCTCTCCCTCTCTGCTGAGTTAATGGACTGCAAACCACTTTGCACACTGAACCCAGTTTGCAGCAATTAAAGTAAACTGAAGGCAAGGAGGGGAGAGAAACTGGGACAATTTAAACACAGGTGAAAAACTAGGATGACAAAGGATTAATTGGGGATGTTCCTGCCAAATCAGGACAGTTGTAGGGTATGCAATGTAACTCAGAGCAGCTGTGAGGAGCATAGTGAGAAAATCCAGAGGAAATGGACCACTCTATCTTTTAGCCTAATCACCTTCATCCTAAATCACAAGGGTGTTTATCACACAGAGGTTTTTGCAGCTCAGATCCAGGGTGACTGCTGGTCCAATGATGCGAATTCACATTATAACGTGAATGTTTTATCATACCTGGTTGCCCTTCTGTTGCTCTTCCGAATTGAGGGGGAATTGAATCCAAGGCAAGTCATGTGATGCGGATTAATGCAAAGCAGAGTGAGTGCAAATTGTATTATCACACCGGTTCATACCATGCGGATTCAATGATTCGAATCAGCACCCTTGCACATGCTCAGTGGGGCTCTGAATGCATCGTGACCTTGTACATTTCTGGGGTGAAAAGGGGCGCAAGTTCTTGTTCCCTGTTTCGCATAATTGCGTGAATATTTGCCTTGTGAATATTTCTGTGTCTTCTTCATCCCCTTTTTAAATTTTCCCTTCCATTTCTGCAATTTCAACACACACATAGACAGACAGACAGACAGACATATCTGTATATTCACATTCACGCACATACACACATGTATATATTCCAAAAAAAAATATGAGTTGCCCTGAATGTTGCCCTGAAAGTGAAAGAACCATTGAAAGGAAATGGGGGGAAATTGCACCACCGCATCATGGGAAATTTGCAACCGGGGGGTTTGCGATGGTGTACCAGAGCAGAAGTAAAGTTGCATTCTACACCAAATTAATTTGAAGTGAAATCGAAGTGAGCCTGAAAGCGAATTCTGTGAATTCACTTTTTTTCCAATTTCACCAAAATGAGGGGTCACTTTGGAATCACTGCAGAAGCACCACAGAAGGAGCCCCCATAGAAATGAATCACGTGTGATAACACATCACATTATCACGTGAATTCGCATCGTTGGACCTGCAGTCACGTTGGAACTGAGCTGCAAAAAGCTGCAAAACCCTCCATGTGATAAACCTCAAGGTTGTCAGCAAGCTAAAATGGTATGGGGAGGATGGAAAGAACTTGGAGGAAGGTGGGGAATTTTTTTTAAAAAAATGCAATATTCTGTTCTTGTTCTTTCCTATGCTGCAATACCCACAAGGTCCAGTGCTGATTAAGGAAATTGTCATTCTAAGCATCTGAAGTGATCAAACTTAACAAAATTGCACTCCTTGTCAAGAGCACAGCTGCCTTTTTGGGTTTTTTTCTCCAAGAAACTGTCTTTTCTAAGCACATTGCAAGCATATATTAAACAACTATCAAGGCAAATGACTTAGCTGGTCTTGCAGCTGATTAAATAATTTTACTTTATTAATCATTTAAAACATTAATTAATTAATAAACCATTCACTCAAATTCACAAGCATTTGCATATTACTTGTACCACAAGGTCAGTGCCTATTGTGAGACTTTGACAAGAAAGTCCTTCAAGACAAGAAAGCTACCACTTATTATTAGATAGAAAGGCCACTTTTAAGACTTCTCTTATTACAGTAAATGTGCTGCAAAGAAAATAGTCCTTTTATTTCTAGAATGGTACCATTTCTCTGCAGCTTTGTGTTTATAGTTCAAAAGACTTGTTTATTTGTTGAAAGCCAGAACATATCATTTTAGGATGTCAGCTATTTTGCTGGTGGAAAAAGCATGCTGGGGGTAGGATGTTACTGCTTAGAGCCCATGGGGCTCATTCAAACTACAGAATTATAGTGCTATGATTCCACTTTAACTGCCTTTGTTCTGTCTTATTGAATCCTGGGATTGGCAGTTTCGGGAAAATAACTGCTTGGTAAGCTAGAAGGTAGTAGGACAAGAGGAAGACTGCATTACAGGTGGTTTAATTCAACCAAGAAAGCCACAGCATTGAGTTTGCAAGACCTGAGCAGGGCTGTTGATGACAGGGTGACTTGAAGGTCTCTTATTCATAAAGTCACCGTAAGTCAAAATCAGCTTGACAGCTTGTTGTTTTTGTTGCTGTGTGCCTTCTAGTAATTTGTGACTTAAGAAGACCCTAAGGTGAACCTATCAAGGGGTTTTCTTGGCATGTTTTGTTCAAAGGAGGTTTGCCATTGCCTTCCTCTGAGGTTGAGAGAGTGCGACTTTCCCTGTGGATTTCATGACTGAGCAAACCCTGGCCTCCAGAGTCATAGTCCAACTCTCAAACCACTACGCCACACTGTCTGCTTGACAGCATTTAACAACAAATTTCACAATTCTCAACCAGAGTGCTCCTGTGCCTTGCCAAACTACAAATGTCAGGATTCCATAGGATAGTACCTAGGCATATAAGAGTGGAATAATAACACTACAGTTGTGTAGTGGGTCCCAGGTCTCTACGGTGTAAAAGAAGATAAAGACAATATGAACACAAAAAATCCCCCAAATTCTTGATCTCTGGGTGAGCTGAGGCAGGCTTTGTGTCTACCAGGTCCAAAGCCACCATTCCTTGGAGAAGGGTCCAGTCAACCTTGTCCTTTGCCTATGCCAGCTTAGAAATGGCATAGGAAAATTCTTTCCCAGATACCCACTCTGCTGGAGGAGACTAGAAACTGCCCTGAAACACTCAGGGAATGACATAGTAGATCCTCTGAACCTACTTTGGATTGCTCCATTATATTATTAAGACAACAATTATATACGGTGATTATCTAAGTAACATTCACTGAGCTGAATAGGAATGTTAGAGATATCTCCAGCTTCTGCTGGTGATGAAGTGTGACAATGGTGTGTATAGGTGGAACCTTTACTACTGTTAAGGTACCAACTGTGCCTGAAAAGATAACCCATTTAACTGTCCTTGGCATCTATCTTTCTGTCTAATTAATCTGCGTGAAAATTTGCTTGGCATTGCCTGAGTTGATGCTGATGATTTCAGCTATAATTTGAAAGAAGAAAAAGTGTGACTGTTAGTACCTGTAGTCCTTAAAAGTTGTTTCACACCAAGTTCCATGAAAAGCAGACCAAAATCAAAATTTTGCAAACACCCCCCCAACCCCCCACCCACCCTTGACATTTAGCAATCAGCCCTGAACTTGCACAAAATTGTTTGGGATGTCTGTGCAAATTGGTTCATAAATGTGCACTCTAGAGAACAGCAACAACAACAACACTAAGTTTGATGTAATTACAATTTTTTGTGGGTTTTTGGCTATGTGGCCATGTTCTGGAGGAGTTTATTCTTGATGTGTCACAAGCATCTGTAGCTGGTGTCTTCAGAGAATGCTGGCATTGAAGTGAATGGGGTATATACTGTGTGACCCTTGGTTGAGAGGATGTGATTTGCATGTTAATCTGGGTGTGTTGGTTTGTTGTTGAATGGCAAGGCCTTGGGGTGGGAGGATATGTGACGAGGATTTGTGTTGACTTAATTAGTGATCCATTGTCTGCTGGGCAAACCCCTGACCCTGGGTGATGTTCATTTACATGAGCTGAGTCTTGAATTTGAGATTTTTCAGGACCAGTAGCCAAACTTTGTTTAGATTTTTGTGGGACTTTCAGGCTATGTGGCCATGTTCTAGAAGAGTTTATTCCTGATATTTTGCCAGCATCTGTGGCTGGCATTTTCAGAGAATTTCTCTGAAGATGTCAGCCACAGATGCTGGAGAAACCTCAGGAATAAACTGTTCCAGAACATGGCCACATAGCCTGAAAAACCCACAAAAATCTATGGATGCTGGCCATGAAAGCTTCCAACTTCATAAACTTTGGCCCCATACAGACAGGCCAAAATAAAGCTGCTTCAGGTCACTTTGGAGGTATGCTGTTTAAATGATGCATATATTCTAAGAGTCTGGAAGCTGCGCCAAAGCCATGCTCCGGACGCTTAAAGCAGGCCCATTCAATCAATTATTCAGTGATCAGACAATACATAGGAAAATCCCATTGATTCACTTTGGGTCTACTCTAGTCACAGCTAACAAGAATTGTATGTGCGTTTTATCTGCATCTAATTTTTCCCTTTTGATGTTCTATGTTGCTTAGGAGAAAGGAGGCTCGACAATGACAATGACAACTTTGAGAAAGGTGCAGAAGACAAGTTCACACTAGATGCCCCCAATCTGGGAAAGTTACGGAAAATCACCATAGGCCACAATAACAAGGGAAGCTCAGCTGGCTGGTTCATGGACAAGGTTTGTACAGATGTGCTTATTTTCCCTATAGGAATGGAGGATGCTGCTCTGTACTGAGTTCGACATTTAGTCCCTGTAGCTCAGTATTATTTGTGTAGAATTGCAGCAGCTATGCAGTTGCTATGCCCTGAAATATATTGCTAGCCTACAACTAGAGTAAGTTCATTGAGTCAGTGGCATTTATTTATGGGTTGACTCACCATTCAAGTATGGTCCACAAACCATCAACTACTGCCCCTTGGAGAATTTCCAGGAATTGGGGGCATATCTAGGGGTACAGACTGCACCAGGTGACTAACTTCTGGTGTGGAGTATACCTTTCCATTTGTAGACTGTGGCCCTATACAGACAGGCCAAAATAAAGCTGCTTCAAGTCACTTTGGAGGTATGGTGTTTCAATGATGCATGTGTCCTAAGAGTCTGGAAGCCACACCAAAGCTGCACTCCAGTCCTCAGGACTGGGACGTGGCTTTGGTGCAGCTTCTGAACTCTTAGGACGCATGCATCATTGAAACATCATACCTCCAAAGTGACTTGAAGCAGCTTTATTTTGGCCTGTCTGTATCAGGCCTAGGACTCCCAGATACTGAAGTTCCTGGAAAGGACCTGGTCCATCTGCCTAGAGGTTGCAAGGAGGCAGGCTAACTGGCATGCCACAGCCAACACCTGTAGTCCTCTCCTGTCACTGAATGGTACCTGGACCCCTTCGGGACCTGTGAACAAAGCAGGAAGAACAGAACAACCTGGAACATGAACAGTCCATTCATTGGCAGCAAGTACACTGGAACCTTTCTCTTCCATGGTGGCCTGGTCTAATCCTGAAGGGCTCATTGACTTGGCAGCTTTGAGCCTGGGAGTCACAGCATGAGTTACTGCACAGAGTGACACCAACCCTAGTGATGCCACTTTCAGGAATGGAACTGTTGTAGCCAACAAGCCCAAATGTGATATTGGTCCCTTTCACACTGGGGGAAAAATGCTAGTCTTTCACTTCAAAGAGACTAAAAAGCACTGCTCTCAGTAACATATGGTGATTGGGTTGATATGCTGGGATTTTTAACATGGATGGTTGCTTGTTCTCATGACTCCAGAGAAAATGAAGGTTTTATTCCATGCTGCAGTTTCTGCCTATCTTGTTCAAATGAAAAGTTGTTCTTTTCATCCTAGGTTATCATTGAAGACATTGGCAACAAGTGTGTGTATGAATTCCCATGTGCTCGTTGGTTTGCCCTGGATGAAGATGATGGCAAAATTCAGAGAGATATCCTAGTAGGAGGAACAGAAGCAACAGGTAAATGCCTTTGAGGCTGGGAATGGTATTAATCACAGTTGACTGTACTATGTACACAAGGCTTATCAGTGTAAAGACAAGCCATGATTTGTCGTTATGCTTGAAACTGGCCAACTCTCTTATCAAAGTATAAGTTGACATTACTACGTGTGACTACTGTAACCACTTAACATTCTTCAGGGAGTGAAACAGAGGTGTGTTGAACATTTAGAGAAGATTTTTGGCTGAGTGTGATTGGAATGCACTTAGGGATATACGCACATATAAATCACACTAGGCGTACAGGGAAAAATGTCACCATTGCACAACCGTCTACTGATAAAAGTAGAAGCAGAGTTGCTTAGACAGCTTGTTTATCTGTGCCTTGTCTTTGCAGGTTGCACACTGTGCATTGTGGTTGTACATCTTATACTTTTCACTGAGGTTTTGCTTCCTATATTTTTCATTGTGAATGTGCATCCTATACTTTCCATTGTCATTGTGTGTCATGTATTGTACATGGAGCAATAGCATCCAGTCATTGACATGTGTTGTTCAATGTTGCTATTTTGCATAATAGTAACATTTCACAACACATTTCAGTGACTGGGTTGCTTAGTGCTGCTATGGTGTATGCCCACATGCAGGTATTTATGCTATGTTAAAGAGATGCTGAATTGAGTCCTGTGTGTGTGTGTGTGTGTGTGTGTGTGTGTGTGTGTGTGCATGTTTCCATGCATTTCAGGCCTGATGGAAATGGGGCCAGGATTTGTTGGTGAAAGCTGACCCTTCCATCAGTGACAGCTTGGGTCATCCATGCCAGTATGGCAATGAATCCAGGTTTTAGTCCAAACAATAAAGAATTCCTAAACTCATCTCTAAAGTAGTTTGAACACTTTGGATAGCTCCTGTAAATTCAGATTAAAATCCTGAGCTGGCTGACTGTCTCATTCATGTGGGAGCAAACAATTCCCATGGCTCCCAATGAAAAACTGAGTCAAGTTTCCATTTCATGTCCATGGTGACACTCTTTCAGGAGAGAAGCATTCCAGAGGAAGGAAAGAACTATGCAATTCTGTTACCTGAATCATCACAGGAGCGGGTGGCTGAACAGTAGGTGACATAAAATTCTGCCACAGAATAACCAAATATCAGGTGGCAAATTGGTGTGTACTTGTGTTATGTTTGTATATTCCAGGTCATCCCTAACTATAGCACCGGTAAATGATCAGGAAGCATATAATTGCAGGGGCAGATCCATATCTGAGGTGGCCTTGGGCAAAGTCTGGTGGCACCCTTCAGATATCACCCTTCCACTCCCATATTCATTTGGCATCAATAAGTGGCAGAGCTTTAAAGGGAACTACAGGCAGCAAAGAGTATCTCACTCTGAGGGTAGGCCTAAACCTTAGTTTATTGCTAGAGGGAGAATAGCAAATGGTACCTCTGTCCCTACAATCTCCTGAAGTCAAGCTACATAGCACCCAAGGCAGGTCAAATTATTTTGGCACCTGAGGCAGAAAATATAAGTGTTTTCCTGTCATATTTCCTGGTTGTAAAAATATAATTAATAATAAAATTTAAAAAACAGCTGCTGCTGTCACATAAAACTACAGATCAACTGCCTGATGCAGCTGCCTCACTTTCCCTCAGGGTTTGCCTCATGATGGACCTGTTTCTCACAATGTCCCAGAGTGCTACACAAGGTATATTGACATTAAAAGGCAGCTTGACTCACTTACTTGGCTCTACTAGAAGACCAGGCAGCAATCTGGGGGTTTTTTGGTAATGGGGTTCTGGGTGGCCAGCAGCAACAGTCCTTCAACCAAAGCAAGTACTATGTAGGGGTCGGGGGGCCACTAGAGCGGTGCAGGAGGTGCCGACCACACTGGGTTACAGCTGATGGTGGTAACCAACTGGGGTAGTCGCTTGTTGTTCATCTCAACCTTCCCTGCTGCTCTTTGCCACCAACTAGGGAATGTCTGAAAAAGGGAGGGGAGGGGGTGAGGAAGAGGAGGACAATGCCACTGTTGAGTGGCATCACAAGGGTTCATGTCATCTGGTATGGCAACCTCCTCATACTGGAAAGTGCATACTGGAAATGTCAAGGTCTGGCTGGGCAGGAAGACGATGCAGCAGGATGGAAAATGAGGGCAGTCCACTACTGCTACCTCAACTAACAGCACTTTCCAGTCCATGGAGGTGACACCGAGTTACCACCCTGGGTGACACCAACCATAATGATCCCACTCTAAGGTGTCTTGGGAGTTGTTCTCCCAAAAAGTAACTTCTGTGCACTGTTGAAGCCTTGGCATCTGCCCAAAAATTTCATACATTGGTGGTGATCCTGCCTAAATCTTGTAACCTGAATGACAAAGACTAAGAAGCTCAGTGGAGCAAGTCATTCTCCAGATTATATGGAGAACTGTTTCCTGCCAGGCCAGATTCTGCTAGGGGTGTTCATGCGCTCATTTTCAACATAAGGCTGAGAAGTAGAGGGGTTATTACAAAGACTTTCTGGGTCTCCAGAGACATTCTCCTCCAAAGAATACCGATACTCTGAAAACCATCCAGCATATTATTTTGGGCCTTAGGACACCTGGGCAAGCAATATGCCTGCTGGGGAGTGGGGTTTAATTTAGACTTCTGCCAGCAGAGTTACATGCTCTCCATGGTGTGAGTCGCCCTTTCAGAGAAGCTTAATTATTTATTTGAGCAAATGATACAAAAGCTGCTGGTGAGTTCCAAACTGATCAGTTTTATGCTTCAGAATCTTTGTTGAGGGAAAAAGAGAGCATTTTTCTTTTACTGTTCCCTGAGTTCTACCCAGAGCTATGGAAAATCCTCGCTTTTGGACTGTATGTATAAGGGTCTTCAAGTCACTTGCTGACTTAAGGCAACCCCATGAATTTCATAGGGTTCATAATGAATACTCAGAAGTGGTTTTACTGGCTCCTTCCTATGATTTAGAGCCTACAGCACTGGTATTTGTTGGCAGTCCCCCATCCAAGTACTAACCAGGGCTGACCCTACTTAGCCTCCAAATGGCTCCCCAGATCCTACAGCCAGATCAGAGTGGGAGGATCATGGGAGCATTAATCCAAAGAAGGAGATTTTCTAAGCTCTGATTTGCCCACAAAATCCTAATACAGGTTGAGTCTACCTTATCTGAAATGCTTAGGACCAAAAGCATTTTGGATTTTGGAATTTTCCAGATTTTGGAATATTTGCATATACTTAATGTGAGATGGGACCCAAGTATAAACATGAGATTCACTTCTGTTTTGTATACACCTGATACACAAAGCCTGAAGGCAATTTTATACACAATATTTTAAATAACTTTGTGCATGAAACAATGTTTGTTTAGACTGGGCCATCAGAAAGCAAAGGTGTCACTAGCTCAGTCACCCATGTGGACAATTTTAGATTTTGGAATATTTTGAATTTTGGAATTCTGGATAAGGGAGACTCAACATGTACTATTCTGTCGCCCTCCCCTCAATGTCTTGCTTAGTAAGAGCTGCAACAAACAAAAGCCTCATTACACTGCCGAAGAAGTAAGCACTGAAGCATTTTAGAGACAGATTCATTTCAAATGACCAGTGACTACAACTCAGCACAACTATAACAGACTGCAAAGTTGCATGTCTAATGATTTGTAGAGCAGGAGATGGGACCCCTGGCCTGCTGGTAGTTTTAATCTGGCCTGCACAAGGCCTGAAGGACTCTCCTTCCATTCCCCAAAGTCCCCTTTTCCCTGAAGTCCTTCCTGCTGGAAATCCCCCCATGTGCTGCTAGCCTTTATCATGATAAAATCAGGGCTGCATCTGCACCACAGAAATAAGGCAGTTTGACATCTCTTTAACTGCCATGGCACCATGCTATGGAATTCTGGGATTTTTAATTCTGTGTGATATCTAACCTCCTCTGTCAGAGAACTCTGGTGCCCCATCAAATTACAAATTCCTGGATTCCACAGGAAGGAGCCATGGCAGTTAAAGTGGTGTCATGGAATCATAGAGTCATAGAGTTGGAAGAGACCACCAAGGGTCAGCCAGTCCAACCCCCAATGAAAATCCTCTCAACAGATGGCCATCTAGGTTCTGTTTAAAAACCTCCAAAGAAGGAGACTCCACCCCACTGGGAGGCAGCATATTCCACTGTCAAACAGTTCTTACTATCAGGAGGTTCTTCCTAATGTTGAGGTGGTTTCTTTTCCCCTGTAGCTTGCATCCATTACTCAGTATCCTAATTTCTGGAGCAGCAGAAAACAAGCTTGCTCCATTCTCAATGTGACATCCCTTCAAATATTTAAACATAACTACCATGTCACCCCTTAACCTTCGCTTCTCCAGGCTAAACATACCCAACTCCCCAAGTCTATCTTGAGTCCTTTCACTATTTTGGTTGCCCTCCTCTGGGCATGCTCCAGCTTGTCAACATTCTTTTTGAATTATGGTGCCCAGAACTGGACACAATATTCCAGGTGAGGCCTGACCAAAGCAGAATAGAGTAGTACTATTACATCCCTTGATCTAGACACTATGCTCT
Organism: Sceloporus undulatus; assembly: GCF_019175285.1. Lineage (NCBI taxonomy): Eukaryota > Metazoa > Chordata > Lepidosauria > Squamata > Phrynosomatidae > Sceloporus > Sceloporus undulatus. Next base: position 322,148,713 of record NC_056523.1, read on the forward strand.
AGACCAGTGGTTCCCAACCTGTGCTCCAAGGTGCACTCCCCAGATGCTCTGTGGCCACTTCAGGAAAATGAAAGAAATAAAAATTGAATGAAACTGAAGAATAAGAATATATTTTTATATATATTCCTAAACACCATTAACTTGTAAGACATAAGGTAGGTCTCTTAGGGGCTCCACTATAGAAATAAGGGCTTCACAAGTCAACAAGGTTGGGGAACTCCTGTTCTAGACACTAGCCTAGAATTGAATTGGCTTTCTTAGCTGCAGCATCAAAATGCTGACTAAACATTATTTCTGCAGTGCAGATGCAGCCCAAATGATATGTGAGGGATACCTACTGTTGCCTCCAGTCACTGGCATCTCCAGTTTATTGTAGAATAGGAGTGAGCAAAGTGCAGTTGTGAGGGTGCATATAGCCCCTTTCCTGAAAGCTGGTTTTGTGACCTTTGATTCCTCCAGTCTCCCCAGAGTGCCCCTATTTCTGACAAAATGATGGTGAATTGCCTCTCTACGCAGATGCAGGGGGACTCATCCCATCTCCATGATGTGAGATACTCATCCTGCCCAGTCTATAGCTTCCTAGTGTCTCCCAGGTGAACAGAACAGGACTTGCCCAAGAGACTCATTCTGCATTTAAAAATAAAAGGGAGTTCTACAGACTGCTACATTATAGGTACCTACATCGTGGTGTAGTGGTTTGAGCTTTGGACTATGACTCTGGAGACCAAGATTTGAATCCCCACTGGGCCATGGAAACTCACAGGGTCACTTGGACAAGTCACACTCTCTTGGCCTCAGAAGGAGGAAAAGGCAAATCACTTTTGAACAAATCCTGCCAAGAAAACCCTGTGATAGGTTTGCCTTAGGGTTGCCGTAAGTAATAAATGACTTGAAGGCACACAGCAACAATGATGTTGTAATCTTAAACACACACACACACACACACACACACACACACACACACACACACACACATATATTGCATTCATCACATCAGAGGTTTCAGCTTCCAAAAATCAGTACAATATGTTGTTTTTTCACTGATAATGTCTGGACCTGGAAACATCAGCTTGCATGGTTTTACTTTGGTTTACTTTAGTGAACAGGGATAATAGGATTGCCTCTCATCCAAAATTGCTGAAGACAAGCCTCATCGTAGCTCTGCATTGAGCACTTATTTATTCCCCCTGTTTAGCGCTGTCATATGGCTGTGGGCATCATTGAACTGCTGCTCAGGTCTCACTTTCTCTGGCGACTGTGGTATAGAGGCTATTGCTGTTGAAAGACCCCTGCTGGGGCCTTTCAAAGTTATATACAATTTAGCAAGGTGAAATCTCCCAGAATGAAAGCTACTACATTTACAGTGTGCCGTAGGAAGCCTTAAAACAATGGAAGCCCTTGCAAGGACAAGCTGGTGTGCGGATTTAATTTAAACCTAGGTTCCTACTGGAGGAGGAAGAAGTAACTGCTGCTGTTAGCCTTGCCCTGAGATTGGCTGCAACACTGTCTTGAAATGTTAAGCAGTTGTTGGAGGCATGTTTGTTACTGAGCAGCAATGATGGGAACATGAATCTTGAATAGACCCAGTTTTAGGTGTTTGCCTCGTTCCTGCACAATTTATGAATAAGCACAATTGTGCTTCCCAGAGCCTTCTGGAAGCACTATTCTACTTATCAACAAGTTGTATGGGAAGTATGTGCCTTGTTTTAAAGGGGGAAAATGTGGGTGGATTTTCCTGAGGGGTTAAGGATAGGGCTGAGAGCATGGCGTAATGGTTTGAATGTTGTACTGTGACTCTGAAGACCAGGATTCGATTTCCTGCTCGGCCATGAAACCCACTGGATGACCTTGGCAAGTCACATCTTTTCAGCCTCAGGGGAAGGCAATGGCAAACTTCCTCGGAACAATTCTTGCCAAAAAAACTTAAGAGTGGATTTGCCTTAGTGTTGCCGTAAGTCAGAGATGGCTTTAAGGCATACAACAACAACAACATTATTGTTTTTAACTACTGAGTCCTTTTAAGGTATTTTAACTTGTTGCTGAATTTAATATGTTCTAAAGATGTTTTATTTTTTAAATCTGAAATTGTTTTTAATTTTTCATATATTTGTATGGACTTTATCACATGGGGACTGGTGTCTTTATCCTGTCCAGAAAGTGCAATTGGACGAGATTGCTCGAAAGGCTTTCTCACTACATCACGCTGATCCCGTGCATGTCCTGTCAATGAAGTGGGATTATATTACCAGGATCTTCCAATAATACAAAATTAGGGGAAATGAGGGGACAATTCCACTTAATTCACGGGACATGCATGGAATCAGAGGGATTTAGTAAGAAAGCCTTTTATGCGATCACATTTAATTGTGCCTTCTTGATGGGACAATGTCCCGATAAGCGCAATTTTGTGTGAAACTCCTTCCTGCGATTGCACAATAAGCACAGGATAAGCATGGCACAAGGATGGGTCAATAATGTCCCATCCCCATGTGCTAATGTCCTTTGCTACTTTGAAATACCATGATGAAGGGCAAGGTATAAATATTTTAATAAAAATAAATATATAAATTTTTTTTCAAGAAAAACCCCGAGCAAATACAGACTATAACATATTATTAAAAATCTCTTCCCCATGGGCAGTCAGTTCCCAAAGTCCTGCTCAAACAAAGAAAACTCTTCACCCACCACTGAGGGACTTTACAGCTTATAACATTATATAATATCTGATTCAAAATGTTCCATTTCTGCCCACTTTAGCTCACTCACTCCAAGGCAATCCTTCAAGTATCAAGTTTTAAATGGGAATGCTTTTAAATCGCTTTTATCACTAATGCTAGTGAAGGCAGTTAGTAACAACTATATTTTTGGTGAGACTCAGCATGGTGAGAATCAGCGGTTTGAACAATGGACTGTGACTCTGGAGACCAGGGTTCAAATCCCCACTCAGCCATGGAAATGCACTGGGAGACCTTGGGCAAGTCACACCCTCTCAGCCTCAGAGGAAGGCTGTCAGTTCCTTCATCTGGAATATAGCCTATAGCATCTGGTATTAGTTGGTAATCTTCCAGCTAAGTACTAACCAGGGCTGACCTTATTTCTTTTCCAAGATCAGATGGGTTCTGATATCTTTAGGGTATTTAGCCATAGTACTCATACATGGTTCAAAATTTAAAATAGCATTAAATGATCATTCCATTTGGAAAATTAATATCAAACTATAGTTGTTAACTGCTACTGCCATACTTCTATTCTTCATTGTGCCCTCTGCACCTAATCCCTTTCCAGGTATTGTCTACAATGTTGCTGTGGTGACAGGGGACATCCGCGGGGCTGGTACCAACTCCAAGATCCACATCGTTATGCATGGCTCCAAAGGGCTGAAAAATAGTGGGAAGATGTTCCTGGAAGGAGGTGAATTTGAGCGGGCCAGAACTGATATTTTTAATGTGGAGATCGCTGCTCTTCTGAGTCCCTTGAGCCGTGTCTCAATTGGGCACAATAACGCCGGTGTCAGCTGTGGCTGGTATTGCGAGAAGGTGAGAACAGGTCACTTAACACCTTTGGACAGCTGTCCAACCCTGTTGCCCATTTGCAATCTGACCAGGGTGACCTGGAACATTTTTTCACTGATGGTAGGAGGGGAACGCTGCTCTTGTTTCAGTTACGATACCATTGGGTTAGCTTGTCAATATAATGTAATAATGTGGGCTGCAAATCCGATTTTGCCTAATATATGCTGTGTGAGAGCCAACTGCATGCAAAACCCAAATGCATCCTCAGTGTTATTTATTTATTTATTGTGCTGCCTTTCTCCCAGAAGGACACCCAAGATGGTTCACAGATAAAATTAGGTTAAAACTTAATAATTTCTTTTTAAAAAACATTTAAAATCATCTCATTAAAACAGTATAAAATTACATTTTAAATTACAAAAGTTAAACATAAATAGAACACACACCCCATATAAAAGCCCTCCTGACAGTGATTATATATTAAAAGACTGCTTGAAAAAAAATGCCTTTGCGTGTGGATGAAAGGAAAGCAGGAAGGGAGCCAGCCTAGCCTCCCATGGAAGGATATTCCTGAGAGTGGGAGCAGCCACTACAAAGGCTCTCTCTTTTGTCCTTACCAAACAAACCTGTGATGGTGGCAGGACTGAGAGAAAGCCTTCTCCTGAAGATCTTAAGGCTCTAGCACAGGGATAGGCAACCTTTTTGTGCCGGGGGCCGGGTTGCTGTCCCTCAGACAACTGGGGGACCGAAGCCGGAGGGGTGGAGCTTCCACCCCCGGGGGAGGGGCCGCGTGCCGGGGTTGGAGCCTCCACCCTCTGGGGTGGAGCTTCCACCCCAGGGCGGAGTTCCCACCCCGGGGCGGAGCTTCCACCCTGGGGCGGAGCTTCCACCCCGGGGGCGGAGCTTCCACCCCCAGGGGCCAGGCCACCTCCTCTTTGCTGGCCCCTGACGGGGCCCCAGGCCCCATCAGAGGCCGGGAAAGAACCGGCGGGGACCGCCAGCACTGGAGGCCTCCCCATCTTTGCCGGCTCCTGACGCCAGAGGCCCGCTGCCACCGCAGGAGCCCTCCAAGAGGGCCCCCGCGCCGGTAACTTGGCCTCCCAGGGGCTGTTCCGCGTCGGAGCCCTCCTGGAGGCCCCAGCGAAGGCAACGGGCCTCTGAGAGCTCGCTGCCATCACAAGAGCCCTCCTGGAGGCCCCAGCGAAGCAACGGGCCTCCCCAGGGGCCGCTGCACACCGCTGGAGCCCTCCGGGGACCGAGCGAAGGCAATGGCCTCTGAGAGGCCCGCTGCCATTGCAGAGCCCTCCTGGAGGGCCCCAGCGACGGCAACGGGCCTCCCAGGGGCCCGCTGCCACCGCTGGAGCCCTCCTGGAGGACCCAGCGAAGGCAATAGAGCCTATGAGAGGCCCGCTGCCGATTGCAAAGCCCTCCTGGAGGGACTCCAGTGAAGCAACGGGCTCTACGAGGCCCGCTGCCCTACAAGAGCCCTCCTGGAGGACCCCAGCGACGGCAAGGCCGTCTCCCAGGGCCTGCTGCCACCGCCGGTGCCCTCCTGGAGGACCCCAGCGAAGGCAACGGGCCTCTGAGGGGCCCCTGCCATCGCAAGAGACCCCTCCTGGAGGGCCTCCCCAGCGATGGCAACGGGGCCTCCAGGGGCCCGCTGCCGCCGTCGGAGCCCTGGGTGCCGCCATTTTGGGGGGAAAATGGCGGCGAAATCTCGCGCGACCCCCGGAAGGTCGCATGAGATTTCGCCGCCATTTTGGGCAAAAAATGGGGCGCCCATAGCGGGCAAAAGCCGCAATTCCGCACCGGCGGCAGGAGGAGCCAGGGGCCGGCTAAAGGCTTCCGCGGCCGCATCTGTGCCGCGGGCCGGAGGTTGCCGACCCCTGCTCTAGCAGGTTTGTACGGGGAGATACGGTCTCTCAATATGTCGGAATTAGCGATGTAGGGCTTTATAGGTCATGACCAGCATTTTGAATTTGACCAGAAATGAACCAGTAGCCAGTGAAATGTTTCTACAAGGAAGTTATATGTCCTTATAACTGCCCCAGTCAGCATTCTGGCTGCAGCATTTTGAACTTATGAAGTTTCTGAACAGTTTCCAAAAGCAAGTCCCATGCTGAGTGTGAAGTTTCTGAACAGTTTCCAAAGCAGTCCCATGCTGAGTGTGTTATTTATAGTCAAAACAGGCTTTAATCAAGGCATGTATCACCATAACCACATCTGACATTTCAAGGGATGGGCACAGCTGCATACTACTTTTAAGCTGTGCAAATACATTCCTGGCACTGCTCAAACCTGGGCATCCAAACTCATAGCTGAGTCCAGCATAACATCCAAACGTGAGCCTGAGATTTCATGGGAGTGTTACCCACTCCAATGAAGGCAAAGTCTCTATTTCCTGATCTGCCTTTCAACTGACCAGGAAACTGGAAGCCAGGTGGAGAGCAGCTGGATAAAAATTAAAGGGGAGGGAAACAACGGGATGTTATTGTGGGAGTCTACTTACAGACCCCCCAATCAGACTGAGGAATTGGTGATAATGTCTTTCTAGAACAGATGACTACACACTCAGAAAGGAGAGATGTAGTAGTGATGGGTGACTTCAACTATCTGATATTTGCTGGAGTCAAACTCAGCAAAATCCTCAGGTCTAGCAAATTCTCTCACTTGCCTTGAAGGCAATTCATTGTCCAAAAGAATGCAATGCCATAATCACAAAAAGGCAACACAGGTAGCAGAAAGAAGTTATGCCAGACAAACCTGATCCTCTCTCTCTCTCTCTCTCTCTTCTTTTTTTTTTTTTTTGTAAATTACCAGCTTGGTAGATAAGGAATGCTGTGGATATAGTATCATCTTGATTTCAGTAAGGCTTTTACAAGGTTCCCCATGAACATTCTTGCAAACAAGCTTGTAAAATGTGGGTAGACAGGTAACTGTTACCATGGATTTGTAATTGTTTGACTGGCCAAGCCAAGTGTGCTCCACAATGGCTCCCTTTCATCCTGGAGAGACGTGACCAGTGGGGTCCCACAGGCTCTGTCCTGGGCCCAGTGCTATTCAACATCTTTATCAAATGACTTGGATGCAGAATTGGGGCATACTCATCAAATTAAATCATAGAATCATAGAGTTGGAAGAGACCACAAGGGCCATCCAGTCCAACCCCCTGCCATGCAGGAAATCTAAATCAAAGCTCCCCGACAGATGGCCATCCAGCCTCTGTTTGAAAACCTCTAAGAAAGGAGACTCCACTAACTTCGAGGGAGTTTGTTCCACTGTCGACAGGCCTTGCTGTCAGGAAGTTCTTCCTAATGTTTGAGGTGGAACTCTTTTCCTGGAGCTTGCATCCATTGTTTTCCGGGTCCTTGTGCTCTTGGAGGAGCAGAAAACAAGCTTGCTACCCTCCTCATATGACACCTTTCAAATATTTAAACAGGGCTATCATATCACCTCTTAACCTTCTCTTCTCCAGGCTGAAACATCCCCAGCTTCCTAAGTCTTTCCTCATGGGCATCGTTTCCAGACCCAATTAGGAAGAAGTAGCAAATACTCCAGGGGACAGGATCAAAATTCAAAATGAGCTGAATAGACTAGAAAGCTGGCCAAAGCTAACAAATGAATTCAACATGGAGAAATGTAAGTATTGACTTAGGGTAGAAAAATGAATGAACAATATAGGATGGGGGACACCTGGCTGAATGAAACTATGGAGTTTATCGCATCGCTTCCGAGAACATTTTTGGAACCCGATGGAACGGAACACTTTCAACTTTACCACACGTTTTTGTCCCCATCGGGTTCCCACGGGTTCTACATCCCCTCAAAGTGTTCCATATGAGTTCCTCGGCAGGGAACTGGTAAGAAAAAGTGATCCAAGCTGTGGAAACGTTTTTAAATGGTCCAAGAAGTCAGAGGCGGTCAATGTATCCGTTCTGTTCCCATGTGTCTGCCTTGTTGTGCTTGGCTGAAAGGACTTCCCTCCCTGCATATGTTTCCCAAGCTCTAGCGTGGCCCTGGGGGCTCCTCGACTGCAGGTCCGCCAAGCCTGGCTGGAGCTTGAGAGAGGCTGTCTTCCCCAGCCTCTAGCCTGGCCTGGCTGGGGCCCCTCTACTGCAGAGTCCTCCAAAGCGCGCTGGAGCTTGAGAGAGGCTGTCTCCCAGCTCTAGCCTGGCCCTGGCTGGGGCTCGACTGCAGAGTCCTCCAAGCCTGGCTGGAGCTTGAGAGAGGCTGTCTCCCCAGCTCTAGCCTGGCCTGCTGGGGCCTCTCGCTCAGAGTCCTCAAAGCCTGGCTGGAGCTTGAGAGAGGCTGTCTCCCCAGCTCTAGCCTGGCCCTGGCTGGGGCTCCTCGACTGCAGAGTCCTCCAAGCCCTGGCTGGAGCTTGAGATAGGCGTCTCCCAAGCTCTAGCCTTGGCCCTGGCTGGGCTCCTCGACTGCAGAGTCCTCCAAAGCTGCTGGAGCTTGAGAGAGGCTGTTGTCCCCAGCTCTAGCCTGGCCCTGGCTGGCCTCCTCGATGCAGAGTCCTCCAAAGCCTGGCTGGAGCTTGAGAGAGGCGTCTCCCCAGCTCTAGCCTGGCCCTGGTGGTGCTCCTCGACTGCAGAGTCCTCCAAAGCCTGGCTGGAGCTGGAGAGGCTTTCCCCAGCTCTGCCTGCCCTGCTGGGCTCTCGACTGCAGAGTCCTCCCAAAGCCTGCTGGCGCTTGAGAGAGGCTGTCTCCCAAGCTCTAGCTGGCCTGGCTGGCTCCTCGTACTGCAGAGTCCTCCAAAGCCTGGTGGCAGCTTGAGAAGGATGTCTAACCACTCTATCTGGCCCTGGCTGGGCTCCTCGACTGCAGAGTCCTTCCCAGCCTGGCTGGAGCTTGCGAGAGGCTGTCTCCCCATCTCTCGCCTGCCCCTGGCTGCGGCTCCTCGACTGCAAGAGTCCTCCAAAGCCTGCGAGCTTGAGCGGCTGTCTCCAAGCTCTAGCCTGGCCCTTGTCTGGGGCTCCTCGACTGCAGAGTCTCCAAACCGGCTGGAGCCTTTGAGAGAGGCTGTCTCCCAAGATCTACTGGCCCTGGCTGGGGCTCCTCGATGCAGAGTCCTCCAAAGCCTGGTGGAGTGAGAGAGGCTGTCTCCCAAGCTCTAGTCTGGCCCTGGCTGGGGCTCCTCGACTCAGAGTCCTCCAAAGCCCTGGCTGGCTTGAGCAGAGGCTGTCTCCCCCGCTCAGCCTGCCCTGGCTGGGGCTCCTCGACTGCCAGTCCTCCAACGTGGCTGCGCTGAAGAGAGGCTGTCTCCCCGCTCTAGCCTGGCCCTGGCTGGGGCTCCTCCGACTGCAGAGTCCTCCAAAGCCTGGTGGAGCTGAGAGCGGCTGTCTCCCCAGCTCTCGCCTGGCCTCTGGACCAGGTTTAAACAATTAGGACCTCTTTTTAAAATTTCCTGGCCAGAATTTTTTTTAAAAGTGCTACATTTTTTAACATTGTCCTACATTTTCCCAGTTTGAGTCCCCCGGGATGGCAAACCCCTTTGTTTAGTATGTATAACATTTATATAATCTATGTGTGTGTGTGTGTGTGTCTAAAGTTTTCTACATACCAATATATATACACTATACATTTTTAAATATGTAATATATTACAAAAAATATATATTATATATAATATAAATATATTAAACCAACAATATATTACATATATATGCATATTATATATATATATATATATGATCTAAATTTTTTGTATATATCTATGCGGACTTATGTGGTATACGTGTGTGTGTGTTTGTTTTGTGTGTGTTTATGTCATCTTTTATATAAAAAAGATAGGTTTGTTGCCACAAAATATCTCCTTGAAAAGCTTTTGTTGTGTATGTGGTACTCATGAACCGGAATACACTGTTACAAATACGCATGATGAAAATATTGAAAGTTCTCTACTTATCACGCTTCCTATACGGACAACATGCGGTTAAATTGTGTTCCCGTTCCGTTCCTCGGAACACCTTTACATTTTTGAATGCGATAATATCCGTTCCCATAACCGTTACATCTTGAACACGTTTTGGGAAACAGAATAGAACACGTTTCAGGCACTGATGCGATAACCTTCACTGGTGAAAGGATCTGGGAGTCCAAGTAACCATAAGTTGAACATGAGTCAACAGTGCGATGCGCAATAAAAAGGCCAATGTAATTTAGTTGCCTCATACAAAGTATCGTGCCTAGAAGATCTAACCTTAAAAAAATTCAGGCAAATTAAAAAAGAAAAGTAAATTAATAGTGTGCTCTTTCTGCCTTTGTCAGGCCCCACCGGGAATATTGGTCCAGTTCTGGCACCACAATTAAAAACGGATTTTAAAAACGGAGCGTGTCCACGGAGGGCAATAAAATTGGTGAAGGGTCTGGAAAAAACCATGCCCTATGAGAACAACTTAGGAGTGGGATGTTAGCCGGAAGAAAAGGTTTCAGAGGTTGATATGATAGCCCTCTTAATTTTGAAATGGAGTCAATTGAGGAGGGCGAAGCTTCTTTTCTGCTGAAACCCATGGCTTGCAAACTACAGGAAAAGAGCTTCCACCTCCACATTCGGGGAACTTCCTGACAGTAAGAGCTGTTCGACATGGAAACCCACTCCCTCGGAGTGTGGTGGAGCTCCTTCTTTGAACGTCTTTAAACAGAGACTGGATGGCCATCTGTCGTGTGCTTAGATTTTTAGTTCCTCATGGCAGGGGGGTGGGATGAATGGCCTTGTGGTCCTTCCAACTCTACAGTTCTATGATTATTGTGATATCTGCTTTGTCTGTATTAAGTTTCAGTTTTTGCCTCATTCGTCCATTACAGATGACGACACTGATTCACCAAAGATGCAATTTCTTTGATATGGTGTGTGTCATCCAAAAAAATCCTGGTACACAGTACCCCAAATCTCTGGATACCTTCATCCAGTAGTTTCTGTGGAGTTAACAGATGGTGGACAAAACAGAACCATGTTAGACTTCACAAGAGACAACCAGAGAGTCAACAGAGTGTCCCCCAAACCACCATCTGAGTTTGCCCCGCCAGAAAAGCCAGAACACTGCACACAGTGCCCCCAGTCCCATTCAGAGAGAAGGCTCAGAAAGATACATGATTAATTATTATTAATATTTTTATATTTATTTGTATCCTGCTTTACCCACAGCACTAGGACTCAGGTGTCTTACAATGTAAAAGAACAGTGCAATTAAAAACATACAAAAATGTTAACAATGGTCGTTGCAGGACAAAGGCAAGATGTTTGCCAAGGTTAGTGAATGATGATGATATGAAGAATCTCCCAAAGACCATAGTTAAACTGAACTTGTCACCTCATCTCCACACCCCAAAAGTTTGCATTCCAATGGACATTCTCACACACAGACTGCTATATAGATCGTCCTGGGCTTTTCAGCCACCACATGCATCTGAGGAAGTAGGCTCAAGTCTCTGAAAGCTCAATGCTACCAACTTCTCTCTTTAGTTAGTCTCAAATGTGCTGCAATATCCTTTGATATTGATTTTCCAGACTATATGGCTATGAAAGTACAGATGCCCTGAATGCAGCCCCTGGCTGCACCACACCTTGACCTACTAGATGCCATAAGAGCAGATGTGGTTTGTGACTCATAGTCAGGGGCAGTGAGTTCATGTTAGGCTTTGGTCTAATTCCCAAGTTTTGTGGTTAAATGCCTTTGAGTCAACTCTGACTTATGGCAAACCTATTGTAGGTTTTCGGGCAAAGAGTTATTTAGACTTCCTGTAAGGCTGAAAGAGTGTGACTTACACGCTTCACACGCACAAGGCCAAGAAATGCAGGAACAGCAAATTCAATAATAAAATTTAAAAGCCCTGTGCAAATAGAAGTGACTGAATACAAATTTAAAAAGCCCAGGAGAAAAGAACAGTCTCTAATGCCCATCTAAAGCCAAAGGAAGGAAGAGGCCAATCTCATCTCCCTTGGGAGAAGTGCCACAATTTGGGTGCTACATGAAAGGCTCCAGCTGCTAGTTCTCTAGGTGGTGGAACATATACAAGATCTCTGATTATCCTAGCTTATGATCACCTTTAAAATATATACTTACAGCAATTAAAAAAAGACTTAGTCCTTGGACATATCCATGTAATTTCAAAATTTAATTTGTGTGTGTGTGTGTGTGTGTGTGTGTGTGTGTATTTTGTTCCTATAGAGGGAAAGCGTGTGAAATGTGACTAATCGCCTTCTGTTTTTTGTCTCTTCCTTCTGCACGTTGTGTGGTGTATTGTCCATTTACTGGTATTGAACAGACATTTCCTTGTGGGAAATGGCTGGATGAGGATGAAGGCGATGGACGGTTGAGCGGGAGCTCTATGAAATGATTTCATTGCGCCAAAAGAGACTGAAAAGTAGGTGCATAAAAGAAAAAAGTATTGAATGGTATATTCATTCCTTGGTAAATGCATGTCCCTATCCATAGTTTTCTCACTAGAGGCCAAGTGATTGAACTGAGGCCATCACACCTTGGACATGTTCATGAGATGAATGATTACTGGAAAACATAATAAGGCTCAGTAAATGGGAGGCAAAAGCATAAGTCAAAGTTAACATGATAGCAAATAACAGCAATAACAAAGTGGGAGGCAGTGGGAAAAGAGGGAAGACCTCATTCCAGATGGAGAGATTTCAATCAAGAAAACCACAGGCCTAGTTTGCAGACCTGAGCAGCACAGTTGATGATAGGGGGACTGGAGGTCTCTTATTCATAGGGTTACATTAATAAAAGCTGACATGACAGCAATTAACAGCAATAAACTGATCTCCAAGATGTTACAAACATGCTCTGACCCTCCAATTTCCCAACATTGAAGTAATGATGATGTTGGTGGGGACCCTCAGTCATTCCCACCTGTTCTTGGGTAACTTATGTGCCTTTAAGTAGCCTGTCAACCTATGGTGACCCATGAGTTTCTTCGGCAAGGAGCACTCAGAGATGGTTTGCCATTGATCCCTCTGATATTAGTTTACAGTTCCTGGTATTCCCTGTAGTCCCCCATCCAAGCACTAACCGGCCTACGCTGCTTAGCTTCCAAGATCAAACAGGATCTGGTGCTTCAGTGTTTAGGCCAGACCTGAAGTTCCATCACAAGAATGAAAACAGAGTTCCCATGTTGGAATGTTGCACTAATGTGAAAACTACAGATCAGTTTGTGAATGTCCTGCGGGACGTGTATGTCCCGTTCAAACCAGCATTTAACCATATTCATGAAAATGGCCAAACAGAGGGCAGAGGGAGGGCAAGGAACATCAGCAGCGGAAGACACAAGGGAGAAAGACACTGTGTGGAAAAGCATTTGTAATTTTGGATTTAGAGAGACGAAGATGCCAGAGGAATTATAAACCGAGAAGCAGCTTGGAAAGAGTGGGCAGATGCAAGAGAATACACCATTTCCAGTTTTTGCCATTTCCAGCCAGCTGTTTCTATTACTGAAACTGATCTCTGAACTCTAAGTCATACTAAACTGTGCCCTACAAAAGGATAATTCTTTCCTTTTAAATCAGGAGTAGAGAACATCTAGGATCTTAGCGTTCAGAGCTTGGCACAGGAACCTATTGCAGAGTGATTTCGCTGGTCCTGTAGTCCCCAGTCTAGGCTCTAGGCTTTCCTGGACACTGTCCTTGGTAGTTTTCAAAGAAGTAGCAGGAACGTAGCCGGATTTTAGAGGGGGGGGTCCCGACTAAGTCCACTATTATCATGCGGCTGGCGGCGCAGCAGCACGCACCATTCATTTTTCTAATGGAAGGGGGGGTCCGGACCCCAAGAACCCCCCCTTGGCTACATCCCTGGAAGTAGCCATGTTAGTCTCTTGAAGCATAAAAAGGAGGAGGGGAGGTGGAGAAAGAAAGGATGTGGCAGCATGTTTAAGACTAACTGGTTTTTACTGTACTGTACTGACTACTTCGGGTACAGTATCAAGTGATATTATGACCTCGGGTATAAATCATCCTTTTACAGTTGTGGGAGTGGGATAGAACGTAATAGGATCCAGAAAGATGCCAATCATAGCCCTTGTCCTAAATTTTCAGCACTGACTACCACTGCAGTGATCTGACAGACCTGTATCACATTGCCATTTATTTATTTTATCACCTGTATCACCTAGGCATCCCCTTTGAAAATTTAGGGCAAGGTTACTAAAGTGTAAAATAGCAGCATCCAGCTATTTGTATATCCCACACTAGCTCTGGGCTGTCCATTATCCTCCACAGTGATGGATGTTTTAGAAATAAAGAAGTGCATAAAGTTCATAATTGGCGGGAAGGATTCATCCTGCCTTCTGCCCATCCTCTCCCTGATTGCATTAGTGCAACAAATGCTTTTAAAATTGGTTAAGATGCTGCATAATCAAGGCGCTGCTGCAGTGAACGGTTTGTCCTGTTCAAAATGCAATCCCGTTGAAATCCAGTTCATTACCACAGACATTCCTTAATGTTCCAGCCACTTTATCTCTGTGCTGCAGTCCATTCAGCCAAAGCATTTATGACCTTTAAACTGCCATATTATCAACCCTGATTGCTATTGACAGTGTAATTCCTTTGTGGTGGTTGGATATTAAATGGGCAAGAAGCAGTGGCCTTGAGTAATTGGTGACCTTTAATGGCCATGTGTGGTGATAACTTGTATTGCCATCTCACCCTCCTGCCCGCCCAAGAAAGGGCATCCCTGAACCATCCTCTTGGAAGACCTCTGTCTGAATTAATTTTCTGATATACATGGTAAGAAGGCTTTCTGTAGAAGCTCACAGCCTGTGAAAGTTACTATTATTTTTCTTTTAAACTACAGCTTCCAAAATCCACCCCAGAGGATTCTAGCAAGTGTAACTTTCCAAAGCTATAAACCCGGCGTTGTTGTGGTGGTTGTGTTTGCACAGTGATTGGCACAGCTAAAGTTTGCCCCTGTGAGGATGCTTTGGAGGGATAGGGACGGAAAGATGTAGCCATGAAATGAATGAATGAATGATGTTCCATGATAAATCATCAGAGTGTATGCCTTCCCACTTTTTGTTTAATGACCTCAGGATGAAGATGTATTTGGTAGTCTCATTTTCACTCCACAGCAATCTTTTTTTTTTTTACTGTATTTCCCCCCAATTTGTAACATTTAAAAAAAAATGTATCATTTGTTAAAAAGAGCTTATTTATTCTGACCTCCTTTTGCCTACTTAGTTTTTAAAGTAATAAAACAGAAAAGAACAAAAATGACAACACTTCCCTGTTATTGTACTTTGTTTCGTGATGTATAGCCTAAAGTTAAGCTTCATAGCAGCTTGGAACTGTTTCAAGGCTTTGATGTACCCTTTGTGGTGTTCTATGTCCACTTTTTTGCAGAATTTTACTATCTTTTCCCAGTCTGTGTTGGATAATTTCCCTTCTATCAGGTCTGTGAGTCTGTCCATTTCTATATTGTCTAGGACTTTTAATAATCAGTCATCTATAGTGGGTAGGTCTTTTGATTTCCAGTTTTGTGCTAAGAGAATTTTAGCTGTAGTGATCATATAAAGTATGATTTTCAGTGTTTTTTTAGCTTCTTGATCTGTAATTTTATTGGTCATGTTTAACAGGTAGATTTTTTTTGTAGCTTTTCAAATCTTATGTCTAGAATTTTCTTAATTTTCTTAATCTTCACGTGGATTATTTCCCAGGATTTTTTAATCTTGGCGCAAGTCCACCACATGTGATACCAATTGCCAACTGCTTTACAACATTCCCAGCATTTATTGTTATTAATTTTGTGAATCTTTGCTAATTTTGAAGGAGTCAAATACCATCTATAAGCCATCTTTTCTATCCACAGCAACCTTTTGACTGTTAAATTGTGCTCTAGTTCTGTCTGATGTGTTTTAAAGAACTATATTTGGAATTGATATGCTACCATTCTGTGTGCAAGATCCTTTTTAAAAGAATAAAATACATACATACATACATAGGAACATTCCCGTCTGTGAGATCCTTGCCTGCATTCTGAATTGGTAAAGGCCAGACAGACAGAACTGGAAGATCAGGTGTAATGTGTGCTGCAGAAATAATTCAGTTTGACTTTGCTTTGGCTCAGTGCTGTAGAATTCTGGGATTTGTTTTGGGAGATATTTAGCCTTCCCTTTCAGAACACTGGTGTCACAACAAGCTACAAGTACCAGAATTCCATAGCACTGAGCCATGGCAGTTAAAGCAGTATCAAACTGAATAAATTTTACAGTGCAGATTAGACCTCAGTGAAGATCGTTCTTGTGAGATTTTCATGGTTAAGCAAAAGTCTGAGCTTATTTCTTTTAGGTCCAGACTCCCAACATGCTATTCATTTCACCAAACTGTTTTATTATGAATGATCAAGTGTTTGCCTCAGGTTCAAACTAGATGTTAAGGGGAATGAGTGTTCACCATGATTAATCAACTTTCCTTCCCATGATGGTATTTTCTCAGTGATGTGTATTCAGCCATTACACTTGCAAATTCTATTTGTGGTTATTTCCCAAAGATCAACCACAACATAAAGCACATAAAAAGCAAGATATGTACATGGGGAAAATCATGCAACAAGACAAACAAATTTCTTTCATATTTTCAGGAAGCACCTCTTCTAAAAACATGCAAAATGTAGCATTTAGTATGACATGATTCATGACTGTTTATTGAACCATTTCCTGTATTGCTATGTGCTGTATATGTATTATCCTACTTGAGAGTATGTATTTTCCCTGGAAGAAGATTAACCATCCATTATGAAGCCAAGCCCTCCCTCCAGTCCATCTACCTTGGTCCAGGCCTTGGAGGTAGAGAGGAACTGCTGGACCTCTTACCCTTTCCCTCCACCACTCCCTTCTCCTTCTATGTCATGTCTTTTTAGATTGTAAGCCCGAGGGCAGGGAATCGTCTAACTAAAAGATTGTATGTACAGCGCTGTGTAAATTTACAGCGCTTCATAAATAAAGGTTAATAATAATAATAATAATAATAATAATAATAATACGCTTTATCAAAGGAATTGCATATTCTCACTGTTGGTGGAGTTAGCCAGATACTGGCATTGGATCAATTCTAGGATGAATATGGTTTTAAGATGAGATGTGATTTTATTAATGTTCTGAAAAAGAATACACGTTTTTTGCATTTCCAAGCCATGAAGAGATTCACCTGTTGAAAGCCTAAAGAATTCATGGCTATTTAAAAGCTCAGCTCTTTTGGAAGGGGCAGAGGGATAGATAGCCAGTCTATTAAAATATAGTTTATTTGTTCATTTTCTTTGGTGTTGCTCTATCAGCAATGTTGGTTCTTCTTACTCAGTTATTATTTTCTCTCTTTCTGTCTCTTTTGGGAAGAACATCCTTGGTCACTGTGGATATGGACAAGTGACATGAAAGGTGCCGGGACAGATGCCCCCATCTTCCTCCAGATTTATGGCACGAAAGGGAAGTCTGATGAAATGAAACTAGACAACAAATCTGATAACTTTGAAGCTGGACAAACTGACAAATTTATGGTATGGCTTCTCATTTTGTCTTCTACACAAATCAAAGTTGGGCAGTTCCTTTATTAGAACCACTAAAATGTTACACAGGAGGTACATAAGTGGCTTGAGCTACTGAGTTTTGCAGAACTCTTCATTAGGCATGATTGAATCATAGAATCTTAGAGTTAGAAGAGACCAAAAAGGCCATTTAGTTCAACCCCTTTCTGCCATCCAAAAGGTATCTAGTAGATCACAAGCTGAACATGAATCAATGGCAGTGGTAGAATTCAACAACATAGGTCTAAACACACTGGAGAAATAATCCAGTTTAAGACTGCTTTAACTGCCCTGTCTGAATGCTAAGGAATTCTGGGAATTGTGAGACATTTAACCTTTTCTGTCAAAGAGCTCTGTTGCCACAATAAACTATAATTCCCTGGATTTCCTAGCACTGAGCCAGGGAAGTTAGAGTGGTCTCAAACTGGATTATTTCTGCAGTGTGTTTTGGACAATAGTCATGTTAATCTGGAAAATCAGAGGACAAAGGGATCTTGTAGCACCTTTGAGACTAAGGAAATTATCGCATGCGCCTTATCCTGTCTTTTCCCCAATGGGATACATGCATCTTTAACTGTCAACAATGGATCTTACCACATTCTCCCACAGCTGGGCATATAGAGCCCATATACAGTATATGTAATGTATGCTTGTCCTGTGGCTTTTCAAGGATGGGATTTTTCCATCCTTGAAAAGCTGTGGGATAAGCCCAGGTTGCACATGGACTACATACACCTAGCAATGGGAGAATGCTGTAAAATCCGTTATTGACAGTTAAAAGTGCATGTATCCCATCGGGGAAAAGACAGGATAAGGCACATGTGATAATCTCCTAACTGAAAGAAGGAAGCTGGTAGCGTGAGCTTTCATAGACAGTGTGTTTAGACATTTAGCATTTCCTGTCAGAGAGCTCTGGTGCCACCACAAACTACAACTCCTAGGATTTCATAGCACTGAGCCAAGGCAGTTAAAGCAGTGCCACAATGAATTATTTCTGCATTGTGTTTTGGCGTTTTCGTCTCACAAAACAAAAATGGAGATGCACTATCAAAATTGAAAGTAGCCAGAAGTCTGCTTCTGTGTTTTGTTTTGTTTTGTTTTGGAAAACAGGTCACTTTTTAATTTTAAAAAGTCCAGGTGGATTCTCCAAGCTATTTAATAGGTGAATTAGCACCCCTGGAGACTTCCTCACACTACAGTCCCTTTGCAATGAGAATTTAAGTGGTATGAAACTGATATAACTGTGCAGTGCAGACAAACCTCTGCATGTAAGGCAGTTTGGGGCAGGAGTTGTCTGTGGACTCTATTGGATGCGGTTAAAACCCCAATTTACCTTTCCCAAATTCAGTGCTAATTCGGGAGGCAGCCACATCCTATCACCCAGAAATCGCAGCCGAATTGCTGTCCAGGTCCATCCCGGATGCATCCAGGGTCCTGTAAGCCACTTTGGTGGCCATTTTTAGATGTTGGAAGCATCCATTTTCAAGAAGGGGACACCAAGTGGCTTACAGGATCCAAGCTGCATTTGGGATGGACTTGGGTTGCATCCAGGATGGACCCAGGCAGCAATTCAGCTGCGATTTCCATGTGATAGGACTTGGCTGCCTCCCGAATTAGCACTGAAAGGTAAGTTGGGGTTTTAACCACACACGATAGGGTCCTGTGTCTTGGCATGGCCTATTAGTCACAACAAGGACATGACAATGTGAAGTCGAAGGCTTTCATGGACGGCATCCATAGTTTTTGTGGGTTTTTCGGGCTATGTGACCATGTTCTATAAGCGTTTATTCCTGATGTTTTGCCAGCATCTGTGGCTGGCATCTTCAGAGAATGCTAACCTAGAAGAGAGTGGGTACACACACACACACACACACACACACACACACACACACTGGGTGACCCTGGGTGAGGAGGAGTGAGTCCCATGTTAATCTGTGTATTGTTCTGTTGTTGATGGTCTTCTCAGGGTAAGAAGATATGCAAAAGAGGATTAGTGTCTGCTAATTGGTGATCATTATCTACTGGGAAAGCCTCTGACCCTGAGTGGTTTCTCATTTGCATTTGCTGAGTCCTGGTGTTGGTGTCCTTCAGGACTGGTAGCCAATTTTATTTACTTTGAGGCTTTCTTCTTTCCTGTTAAAGTTACACAGATTAACATGGAATCACTCCTCCTCACCCAGGGTCACACAGTATATATATACTCACTCTCTTCCAGGTTAGCATTCTCTGAAGATGCCAGCCACAGATGCTGGTGAAATGTCAGGAATAAACTCTTATAGAACATGGTGACATAGCCTGAAAAACCCACAAAAAACAACTGAGGACAGGACACTTCTGACTTCCCCTTTTGTATCATTTCTTAACCTCCTTGCTTTTTCTCCTGTCTTTGCTCCCTACTATTCTCATAAAACTCCATCTCAGACTCTTTTATTTTTGATCCACCTCACTCTCTTAATTTTCTTTCACTTCATTTCCCCACATTCTCCATCTTCTTTCTACCTACCCAACCTTCTGTCACTTTCCAATGAGAGGAACGGCATTTGTCATTAGCCTGCTAAGAGGAAAAGACTGTGCAGTTCCTTTGCAGGATTGCTGAAACTAAATGTATTTGATGCTACTCTTCGTGTTCACTACCCCAACCACAGGGATGGTTCTGTGAGAGAATTAATGAAGGGAACATCTGTATTCCTGCATGGCAGGGTGCTGGACTGGATGGCCCTTGTGGTCTCTTCCACTCTAAAATTCTATGATTCTAAAAATGGTTCCCAAATAGCTTACACCACTACAAAACAGGATTCCTAGTTAGATTCCTCCCCAATTCCCTCAAATCTCCAAATGGAAAATTCCCTCAAATGTTGTTAAGAGCAGTGCACTAGTTTTACTGGTCTGGGGAAAAAAGCTGTTCCAGGCACTAACTCTCTGCAGAACCTTACAGGCTGAAGGTTTTTGAAAACAGATTATTAGCCAAAGTGACTGCAAGTAAAAATGAGGTAGAAGGACAAGCTGAGTTTGCCGCAATAACAATTATTTCCGTATTTTTTAAAAAAAAGAGAGATAGCAGCAGAAGCCAACATAACAGTCTATGCTCAATGTAAGTTATTTCTCGAAGTAAAAAAAGGGGGTGGGGGCTGTAACCAATCTAAGGACTTTATCGCACACAGCTTTTTAAACGTTCCGAGGTTCAAATGAGGGCTAGAGCTAAGTTTAAGGTATTACAGGCAAAAAGACACACATGGATTTTTTTCACCCTCTGATGTGAAGAAGATGATCACAAACTGGAGCAAAGAAGCAGGCCTCAGAGAGAGGGGGAAGGTCAGAAAGAGAGAAGCAGGTCAAAGAGTAATGCATGTCAAAAAGAGAGATTTTCTGTCTGTGGAGGGTATTGTATGGACAAATAACCCGACTGCTGCCTAATGGGATGCAGCTGGGTTGCAGGATGCAGGTGGGTATTATTGATTGTAATTTGCTGCCGATTCCGATGGGCAAGTGCAACTCAGCTGCATCCTGGGTCCCAGGCACACTTCGGAGGCTGCTTTTCAAAGATGGAAAACTCCTGGTTTCCACATAATATTTTTTCTGTAACACTTTGAGACATTAGAATACAAGGAGAATACTGCAGAGAAATTATTATTTTCTCCCGCAGTGAGGAGTAATCTTTAGCAGTTATTTGTCCATTCGTGTGAAAATGCAAATATCCAGGATTCTCATCTCTATCTTGTGCAGTTCCAGTTAATTTCTTTGAGGCATTTGCAGAAGAATAGCACAGCAGCTTATGTCTGTAGGAAGATGCTACCTTGGATGAGTTCATTTTGACACATTTCGTTATACATGCAGATTGAGCTCCCTGATCTGGGTATTCTGTATAAGATCCGGATATGGCATGAGAAGCGGAG
>NC_056523.1:322169655-322213813 GCF_019175285.1 Sceloporus undulatus
CCCATTTGCTGGATGGCATCTGCACAAGGTAAGTAGCCAATTGAAAATTAATAATAATAATAATAATAATAATAATAATAATAATAATAATAATAATAATAATAATATTTATTTGTATACCGCCCTCTGGCAAACCAATCCGGGCGGTTAACAACAGTAAAATATAAAATATGACAATTAAAAACACTTTATCCCTCCCCCCCTTAAGACAGTATTAAATAGTATAACATATTAAAAATACAATATCAAGGATAAAAACAGCAATTAAAACTAAAAACCCTGATATCCCTCTGTTGATCCTCAACCATCTCTAAGATGGGGCCATGGGAGGAATGAGGGAATCAGGGAACCTGGGCCGGGATGGTTAATCTGGAAAGGCCTGCCGGAAGAGATCCGTCTTGACCGCTTTTTTAAAGCTGTCTAATGATGTTATCTGACGGATCTCATCCGGCAGGTCGTTCCAGAGTTTGGGGGCGACAGCAGAGAACGCCCTCTGGGAGGTTGCCGCAAGCCTAGATTTTAGAGGCTGCAGTAAGTTCCTCCCAGAGGACCGGAGAGCGCGGGGAGGATTGTACGGGAGGAGGCGGTCTCTAAGATAGTTTGGACCCAAGCCATTTAGGGCTTTAAAGGTGATAACCAACACCTTGTACTGGGCCCGGAAGCTGATAGGCAGCCAGTGGAGGGACCTCAAAACTGGAGTAATGTGGTCCCTCCTAGATGTACCTGACACAAGCCTGGCTGCCATGTTTTGAACCAGCTGTAATTTCCGAGTCAAGCACAGGGGTAGCCCCATGTAGAGTGCATTACAGAAATCAAGGCGTGAGGTTACCAGTGCGTGCACAACCGTTTCGAGTTCCCTTACTTCCAGAAAAGGGCGCAGCTAGCGTATCAGCCGAAGCTGATAACAGGCACTCCTGACCGTCGCATTTACCTGATTTGTCATCAGGAGCGACGAGTCAAGGAGCACCCCCAGACTGCGAACACAGTCGCTGGAGGAGAGTGTGACCCCTTCCAGGACTGGAGGTTGCAACCCAATTCTTGGTTTCGGGGCCGCTACCATGAGCACCTCCGTCTTGTCTGGATTCAGTTTCAATCTGTTTTTCCTCATCCAGCCCATTACCGCCTGGAGACATTCATTGAGAGAAGAGATGCCATCGGAATTCGAGGCCGACGAACGAGATACGGAGAAATAGATTTGGGTGTCATCAGCGTACTGATAACACCCAGCACCATAACTCCGTATTATCTCACCCAGCGGCTTCATATAGATGTTAAATAACATCGGGGACAAAATAGCCCCCTGAGGAACCCCACAAGTGAGGTACCTCTTACTGGAGCTACAGTCCCCGAGTAGCACCCTCTGAGACCTGCCCGAGAGGAAGGACCGGAACCACTGCAAAACAGTGCCCCCAATACCTAACCCCTTCAGGCGGTCCAAGAGGATGCCGTGATCTATAGTATCAAAAGCCGCTGAGAGGTCTAAGAGCACCAACAGGGTCACACTCCCCCTGTCAATGCTCAGACGCAGATCGTCGGTCAAGGCAACCATGGCAGTCTCAACCCCAAAGCCTGTCCTAAAGCCAGTTTGAAATGGGTCTAGATAATCGGCTTCATCCAAGACAGCTTGGAGCTGAAGGGCAACCGCCCTCTCGATCACCTTGCTCAAAAATGGCAGCAATGACACCGGCCTATAATTCTTCATATCCAGGGGGTCCAGGGAAGGTTTTTTCAGGAGCGGCCTAACCGCCGCTTCCTTTAAACAAGATGGAACATGTCCTTCCCTGAAGGATGCACCGATGATATCCGTGAGGAATCTCATCAATGCATCCCCCCCCGGACGGCCAGCCATGATGGGCAAGGGTCAAGAGGGCAAGTTGTCTTCCTCACCTTACCAAGCAGCTTGTCCACGTCATCAGTACTCACAGATTGGAGCTGATCCAGTATGACTACATCGGCGGAGTCACTGGACGCCTCGCCTGTTGACTCTGTTTCAATGGTGGCATCTAAGTCGGCTCTTATCTGAGAGATTTTGTCTGCAAAGAAGTTGTTAAACGCGTCACAGCAGGCCGTCGTCGGGTTAAGTAAGGGATTTGGCGCAGGGGTCACCTGCGTCATTTCCCTCACCACCTTAAACAGCTCTGCTGGACGGGACTCTGCAGACGCAATATGTGCAGAGGAGAAGGCTCTCTTCGCTGCACGTATTGCCTCCCGATAGGAACAAAGGAAGTTCCTATGGCGAGTTCTGTCGGATAAGAGTCGAGTCTTCCGCCACCTGCGCTCTAGCCGTCATCCAAACCGCTTCATCTTCCTCAGCTCTGGTGTGAACCAGGGCCTCCGATTTGGGGCGGGATGGCAAGGGCGCTTGGGAGCGATCATGTCGATAGCCCTGGTAAGATTGGTGTTCCAGGTATTGACCAGAGCATCGACCGGATCACCGGCATTTCCAACCATTAAACCCTCTAAGGCTGTCTGGAATCCAATGGGCTCCATCAGCCTTCGAGGGCGGACCATTCTAATGGGTCCGCCACCCCCGGTGGGGCAGATATTGGCTCTAAGTTTCATCTTGACCAGGAAATGATCCGTCCATGACAATGCGGAGGTACTTACCACCTCCGCCCACGGATATTCCTGTTCCGTACTGAAGACCGCATCGAGTGTATGACCTGCACAATGTGTGGGCCCTTTGACCAATTGGGATAGGCCCATGTTTGTCATGGTCTCCATGAACTCCCGAGCCGCACCTGTTAAACTGGTCTCGAGCGGAATGTTAAAGTCCCCCAAAACTAAGAGTCTGGGGGTCTCCAAGAACAGCTCAGAGACCAGCTGTGTCAGCTCGGTCAGGGAGTCTGCCAGACAACGGGGTGGCCGGTAGACTAGCAAAATCCCCAAACTATCCCTGGTCTTCAGGCTAAGGTACATACACTCGAAATGGACTGTGTTCCGGACAGGTATCATCATCATCATCATCATCATCATTATAGGGGCCAGAGTGGGTGTTGTAGTTTTAGTGTTGGACTAAGACTTGGGGTGTCAAGAACTAGTGGCAGCCTTCTCCATACTCAGTAAATTCTTCTGAGGGTCAGCAGAAAGCTTTTATTGAAAGGTTAGGGAAAGGTAGATCAAAGAAGATTCTTTTGTCAGGACCAATGTTCGAATCCTCACTTGTCTATAGAAACCCACTGGTTGACCTTGGACAAGTCATATCTTCACAGCCTCAGAGGAAGACAAATTTTGACAAGAAGACCCCTAATCACCTTAGGATGGCCATAAGTTGGAAACAACTTGATAGCACAAAGCAGCCACAAAATCCACATAATAAGTAAGCTTATGAGCTACACAGAGGCATCACTATATTTTGAAGAGTTCATGTTCATATCTAATATTGATACAAATTTACATTGCTGTCTGATGTTTTTGTTTCCTTCCTGAAGTCCAATTTGGAGAGCATCTTTTGGGCCTAGGGTTGCCATATCCCGCCGGGGGGCGGGACTTTCCTGGTTTGGGCGGTTCCGCATGGTCCCGCCCCGGTTTGTCCCCGCCCCCGGAATTCCCCCCCCCCCGGTGGTCGCCAGGCAGGGAAAGGAGCCTTGCCTCAGTGAGGCTCGTTCCCTGCTTGGCCTCCTCCGCTGGGGACGGAGGCAGCCTGACAGGGGAAAAGGGCTTTGCCTCAGCGAGGCCCTTTTCCCCTGCCTTGGCACCTCCTCCACCAGCCAGGGAGGTGGCCTGATGGGGAAAAAGGGTCTCGCCTCGGAGAAGCCCTTTCCCCCTGTCTTGCCGCCTCCTCCGCCTGCCAGGGAGGCGGCCTGACAGGGGAAAAGGGCTTGGCCTCAGCGAGGCCCTTTCCCCCTGCTTGCCGCCTCCTCCGCCGGCCAGGGAGGTGGCCTGACGGGGGGAAAGGGTCTCGCCTCGGCGAAGCCCTTTTCCCCTGCCTTGTCGCCTCCTCCGCCCTCCTCTCCTCCTCCTCTTCTTCCTCCTCTTTTTCTTCTTACTCTCCTCCTCTTCTTTTTCCTCCTCTCCTCTCCTCTCCCCCCTTCTTCATCTTCTTCCTTCTCTTCTTCTTCCTCCTCTCCTCCTCCTCCCCCTCCTCCCCCTTCTTCTTCTTCATCTTCTTCTTCTTACTCTCCTCCTCCTCCTCCTCTTCTTCCTCCTCCTCTTCTTCTCCTCTCCTCCTCCTCCTCCCCTTCTTCTTCATTTTCTCCCTCCTCCTCTTCTTCTCCACCTCTTCTTCTCCACCTCATCCTTCCCCTGTTCCTCCCCTTTTTCTTCCTCTCTACTTCCTCTTCTTCCTCCTCCTCCTCCTTTTCTCCTCTTCTTCCTCCTCTTCCTCCTCCTCTGCTTCTTCCACTCTTCCTCCTCTTCTGGTTTTTGGCCAGAAAGGGAAGCACATTTCTGCCATCTGTCTAGGAATAATGCCAAATGTCCTCCATTTTGATCATGCCTAAGAAACATGCATTTATATGAAAAAATTTTCAAAAATAATCAATTTTTTTGCGTGCCCTCCATTTTAAAAAAATGTGTCCTACATTTGATCATTTTGTCCTACATTTGTCCCGGTTTGGAGGTCCTGAATTATGGCAACCCTGTTCGGGCCACATTTGAGCAGTAGGCTGTTGGTGATAGAGTGGGACCCAAGGACAGAGTAGATAGGGCCAAAGCAAAATTGGCAGAGCCAGATTTGTTATTCTTTTCATTTTGGACATTTTTCCTGTGAACCAGCAAAGTATTCCTCGGTCCCATGATGTCTTCTCAGAAGCGAGCCTTAGTACATGCAAAAAGCACAGCTCCATTTCTGTGCAGGATTTTAAGAGGGGGATATTGAATGTTTTAAATGGCGTTGAACACTCTCCCTGTAAATCTTAGGAAATAATAATAGGAAAGGCCTGTGGATGGTTGCATCTGTCATGCACGTTTGCAGTTCACTATTCAGGCCTGTAGCTAGGCTGGGGTAACCGGGACACTGCCCTGGGGGCCCCAATCAAAGGGCCCCCCCAAAGAGAATCCAAGAAAATTATAGGGGCCCCGAATGTACTTTCTGCCCCAGGGCCTCTAAAGGCCTAGCTATGGGCCTGTCCCTATTCCTACTTTATACATTTTTGGAGCCTTTTTGAGTCTCATACTGGCAGAAGAGGAGAATATAAATCAAATCATATCAATTCAAATCAATCAATAAAATTTTGGGGAGGTGCTCTTCATCTGCCGATGAAGCAGCAACTTCCTTCTTTGGTTGCCTCTGCACATCAGAAATAATGCAGTTTGATACTCTTTACCTGCCATGGCTCTATGCTATGGATGTCTGGGATTTGTAGTTTGTTGTGCTATCAGAGCTCTCTGACAGGGAAGGCTAAATATCTCACAAAACTACAAACTCCAGAAGTCCATAGCACTGAGTCATGGTGTCAAACTGCATTTTTTCTGCAGTGTAGCTGCAGCCTTGGACATATTCTCAGATACGCACAAGTCACTGAGCTTCACCACCGTGAGAATTCATGCAAAAGGTTAAAACTGTCTTTCAGGGCTAATATTTTGATTCAGTTTGTATTTGTACACAGTTTTAACAGTTTTAATTTGTTAAATTAATATCCTTTAGACTGGATATTATTTTTACTCTTTTACATTTTTAATGGTTTTTAATTATTTCTACTGATTTTATGGTATGTTGCCCTGAGATCCTGGGATGAAGGGTAGGGTATAAATATGTTTATGATTAGATCAATCGATTGATTGATGAATAGATTAATAAATAGATGATCTAATATTCCCTTGGAGGCAGAAGGAAAGCATGAGGACCGTCTAATACATTTTTCAGAAATCCTTGGATTTCTTTGCGTGAAAACCACTGATTTTTCAGCATCAGAATTTTGTGCCAAGAAATAATGCAATAAATTATTCAAATAGAAAATAAATATATTTCCATATTGTACATATTATATTTTGCTCCTGATTTCTCTGGGGTACATGACTGGCAAGATATTTAGACAAATATGTCATTTTCTGATAGCAGTGAGCATTGCCTAGTCACCTCAGGCCTAACTTCACAAGTATTAGGACTAGAAACTTGCATTTCTTTGAGAGAAAGTTGATACTCAGGGTGATTGTACTCTCATTATGAAAAATTGTTGGAGTAGGTGGAATAGCAGACACCATATAAAAACTGCTCCACATAGTCATAGAATGAACAATAGAAATATAGTTTGGCATTCTGCTTGGGATGAACAGCTCTGCAGATGACCTTGTTTGTGCACAAAATTGAAATGAATAGTTTGGCAATGTCCACATTCATTTAGGGGCTGCCGTGATGTTACAACATATGGGCATCTGTTGCACAATGGCAGAATGACTGATGAACTGTGGCAATGGGCACTGATGTCCAATGGGCACTGATGAAATTTAGACCACTCTTCAATGTACAGCCGGCTGCTGGCTAGAGCACAATAGCAGCACCCAATGTGCATCAAAAATTGTGCACAACAGGAGCACCTAATGTGCATCCTTTTGCACCATAAGTGCCAATGCACATCAGAAGAGACCAACGTACAGCGGAGCACTCTTGCCAGTGGCCAGATGCACTTCTTTGCAATTTACTAACAGGGTTTCCTGTGTTTCTGCAATGTCACTACAGATTCATAAAGTTACTAAATATAGACTGTGATGTAGGATCCCAGCCATTGTTCGTTGGTCACACAACAATGTACAGTGATGAAAAATCATCATTTGCCTTTTCAAAATAAGGTCACTTTGCTCACAGGCCCTGGCTTTTGGGCCACTAATGCGATTTGATAGGTTTCTGCCCTCTTCTGTGCCACACGGATGTTTAGAGGAACTAGCTGAGAGTTAGTAAACCATGAAGCATCGCAGAGATATATGCTGTTTCCAAAAATTCATCCACGCAGTCAGTTTTCCCTCATTAGTCTTGGTTTGCTGTCATTTTCCCTCCAGGATAAAAATGATGACATCTACTTGCGAAAGGGTTCCTGTTCATTTTCTTGTCAGGGGATCTCTCAAAGGACTGTAGGATGCTACTCATTAATGAGTTATAAAGCTTTTGCATCATGGTCCGCCTAAGCTGGTTTATTCTGAAACAATCCCCTTCAAATGCCATGGGACTTGCTTTCTAGAAAGTCTGTTTTAAAACTGGAGGCCAGTAGTACAATCCTTTGTGTCTACTCAGATGGGATAGGTTTAATATTTAATGCTGCCCTATTCTTTCTCATTCTCTCATTTTACTGTTCCAAACATGAGTTAGCTTTTAATACTTTTTAATTTTCATTTCAGACTCTCCACTTGTGCTTATTTAGCATGTTTTCCCCCTAATTAATCCTCTCTCATCCCAGTTTCACAGTTACTTTTAAAATCTCCCAGTTTCCCTCTCTTCTTCCCAAGTTCCCTCTTTCTCCTCAGCTTGCTTCAATCGCTGCAGAGATCACAGTGTACTGTGCAAAATTAATGTGCACTCAACAGGGGAAAGGTGAGGGGCAGAATCTTGCATTTCCCAGTAGGCTCAGGCAAAAGCAAAGTGCTGCAGCCTCTCCTAGCCTATGAGGTCTTTCTCATTAATAACATTTGCCATCTTGCCCACGGTTTGATGTTGCTTGGCCAAACATGTCCCAGGTTCTATCTGTTAAATGTTGGAGGATATGTACAGTGGACCCTTGGTATCTGCTGGGGTTTGGTTACTGGACCCCCTGTGGATACCAAAATCTGTGGATGCTCAAGTCCCACTAAATATGATGGCATAGTAAAATGCTGTCCCTTATATAAAATGGCAAAATCAAGGTTTGATTTTTGGAATTTATATATTTTAAAAAATATTGCCAAGTTATGGATGCTTGAATCCATGGATAAGGAATCTGTGGATACAGAGGGCTGACTGTAATTCTTATATCACCTCAAGCATTTGTTGATCAGAGGGGTAATCCAGAAAAATTCTAAAACAGTGGCAGCTTCCATGCCAGTGAGGCAGTGAATCTACATTGAGATTTAGGGTACAGATTTAGGCTGTAGAAAGAATGCAGTTTGATACCACAATAAGTATGGTAGCTCCATCCTATGGAATCCTGGGATTTGTAGTTTTGCAAGGTCTTTAGCTTTCTCTGCTAAAGAGTGATGGAGCCTCGCTAAACTCCAAATTCCAGGATCATGTTGGATGGAGCCATGACAGTTAATGGTATTGTCAAACTGCATTATTTCTACAGTGTAGATGCACTGTTAGTCTGAAGCGGTAAGCCAAAGCGGTGAATCTCATTTCAAAAGTAGAGTATGTTTTTAATCATGCTTCCCCCCTCTTGATTTCTAGCAATATTTTTAGTGATACTGCCTCATTCCAGTGCTCCCTGTCTCATCCTCAGTACTGCCATATATAAGCTTATCTTACTCTTGTGCCATTTTTGGTTTCATGAAAGGTAACTCTTCTGAAAACGCTAACAAAGGAGAAATACACATTCAGGTGTGACCGCTGGCTGGATGTCAATGAAGATGACAACGAGATTGTGCGGGAACTCACGGCTGAAGGGCCACTAGTGACTGAAGTAATGCCAGGTGAGAAGAAAAATGTGTCTGCATGAACCCATTTTTAAATCAGAGAGGGGCAACTGTAAAAGACTAAGGAGCCCCAGGATGGCTGTACCCTCACCATACCCCCATGCAAAAAGGCCACTCTGGTTTCTCTTCAGACCAATCTTTCACCTTTTTATTCATTCATTTATTATATATATTTGTATACTGCTCTTTTCCCAGGACTGGGACTTTTTTGCCTGCAAATGGACCCAAATTCCCTCTTGGGGGGACATTGAGTATTTTCACAATGGTTTTAGACCCTTGAGCCATTTTATGCCCTGGAAAATGTTTTGACTTTTTTTGAACAACCAAGGTGCGGTACACACTGCCTGCAAAAAGTGGGCTGGAGCCGCCTCTCTTTGCTGCATAGCATTACTACAGCAACCAAACTGCAGCTCCTGTTTGCGATGCAACAAAGTGCCGTAGGGTGGCGCGGTGTTGTTGCAGCTGCAGTTGTGTGTTTGTGGACGAGGTGGAACTGCGACATCACCGACGCATGCGACATGTGGGTGGGGACGCGCAGTCATGGTGGCCCCCACACGTACTAGGGCTTGGCAGCCTGCGGTTGGTGTGCACTACCGAGCCCTAGTTTTGGCCCCAGGCCAGCACAAAGCCCCAGTATGCATTGGGCCAAAGAGTGGAAGGCACTTTCTGGTCACCTCTGGTTTGGAAAAAACATTCTCCTAAATTCCTCAGGGTCCCCCATAATTTTGATGAAAATGTTGTCCATGTCTCCCAGAGAGAACTTGAGAGAATTTGGGAGTTTAAAAAAAAAGCTGGCCACACTTTGTCCACATGCCCTAAAGAAATTCCCATTGGCATGACAGCTCCAGGAGATGAAAAAAGACCTTTTTTCAGAAAGACATCTCCCATTTCTCAGAGCCAAAATGGCCAATAAGGTTGTTGTTTAAAAAATAAAGTAGTAGTAGCAGCAGCAGTAGCATTAATAACAATAGCAGGAACAAGTATTTCTTACCCACCTCTCCCCATAGATTGAGGCAGGGAACAATTGATATCAGTTAAAAACACATCAGTTAAAACACACAATTTAAAAAGACAAATAAGATATACACATATTAAAACAATCCTAATTTAAAACCCATAATTTAATGTTCACAATTTAAAAATAATATAGAGAAGCTTGCTGGAAGAGATTGGACCTCTGTGCTGTTTTAAATCCAGACAACGTATTCAGCTGTTGAATCTCTTCTTGGCAGGTCATTCTTCAGTTTAGGGGATGCTGAAGAGAAAGTTCCCTGGCTGAAAGTTTTAACAAATAACCCAAAGCACTGTAAAAATGTGGTAATTAACCTGATGAATGCACCTCTGTGTATTTCCAAGTACACCTAATTCCAAAGAAATTGCTCTGCAGCTGGAGAGATAGTGAGAGTTTTTGTGCATTTTTAATTTCCCCCCACATACCAGGATTTTTTTTTACAAAAACATTTTTTTGTATAAACATCCTCGATTTCTGCATAAAAGAGCCACATTTTTGCACAGAAAACAGTGTATCTTACACAAATGCACCTGCTTCCTGCGCAAAAATGACATGTTCTTTTTGGACAAATCTTTTAAAATAGATACTGCTAGCCTGGTTAAAAGTGGTGTCACCACACCAGTGATGGGTATTATAGCTGTAGCACTGCTCTGCAGATGAAAACAAAGGTTTGGCTGAGATGTATCCAAACCTACTCCAGCAGCACCAACCTGCTCTCATTGATCAGTATGCAGAGGAGAGCTGTTCCTGAGATGTTGCAGGGATGATTATAATTGCAAATGCAATGATTAAAATGTCAACAAACCTTTGATGAAGTTTATTTTTAATCCACTGTGTGAAGTGGTTGGCTATGAGGAACTGTGCATGTTCCCTGGTTGGGTGCTATTTGCCAACAGCATGAGACCTAGGCCGTCAAGAACAAACTGGATGCTGCTTCTCTTGTTTATACATTTAGGAATGCAGCTACCTGGGCCCAATCCAGGTGTTAAGACTGTCCACTGACAAGTGAATTTACCCCTATTCTTTTAGCAGTCTTGAGAAGGTCTTCCATTGAATTCCTCAGCTGCCCAGTAACACAACATATGGAGCCTCAGGCCATGGGGCCAGTCCAGCTCTTGTGGGTCCCAGTCTGTCCCCCTGAAGTTCTCCAGATGTCCACATGCCTTTCCATATGACAATTATTTTGGAATTCCAAGTATGTGTTTTCCTTCTTTCTCATGGCTTAGTAATGGCTGTAAGATAAAATGAGTGGCTATTTTTGGAAAGCAGCCTTCAAGAACATTTTTGAAACTGAGTTCAACCAGAGGTCTGAAAGAGGTTCCCCATCCATCCAGTAACATCTTGTTAAACTGGGCGATAATGGTACAACATATGCCTATATATGTCTTTATCTGGTCATCACAGAAGTTGGTATTCTCTTTCTCTTTCTCCTACAGTCGTTCCCAAATTTTGGCCCTCCAGATATTTTGGACTTTAGCTACCAGAATTCTTGACTGTTGGCCAAGGAGGCTGGGGTTCTGGGAGCAGAAGTCCAAAACAAATGGAGGACCAAAGTTTGGGAACCACTGTTCTAACCCAGGACATATTGTTTCACTTCTGTGGTGCGCTCTTCACAACCATTCAGTGTCTGGTGTAGAGTGGAAGGAAGTTTGAGAAATATCTGGCTATGTCCACATGGCCTGATGCAGAGCAAGACCTCTAGGAGACCTGGGTGGATCTCTGTGGATGATGCCATCAGTCTACATCTGGCTGTGGGGGCATAGCCAGATGTTTCTTCAGTTCTGTCCCTACCACTCTCCACCAGCCAGTGAATAGCTATGGAAGGGGGCTGTCACAGAGTAATGGTAAGTCCTGCAGGTGCTGGGAAGGGAACCACCAGAAAAAAACTAATATGTTAGTTAGGTGATATACAACTAACTTGTATTTTAGGTAGGTGATATATCACCTACCTAACATACAAGCCAATATGTCTGTACATAAGCCAATATGTCTGTACATTAAGCACATCATGCTTTTGTGAGGTATGCACTGTGCTCAAGTTGTTGAGAACCTTGGGTCGGTTTTATCCTTCTTAGGGGGGATAACCAGACCTTATGTGCTAGATGTATAAAAGCTAATCATAGATCACTAGAAATACCTATGGGAGCCATGAGTTGCAAAGTAGAATACTCTGGAATGATTGTGCTTAGCCATAAAGGAGAAGCTGCACAGCTTCATTGCTGGACTTTTTTTAAAAAATTGTTTTATTCACTATGCCTTTGCAGTGATAAAGTACCGGGTAACTGTGTACACAGGGACAGTGAGTGGAAGTGGGACAGATGCCAGAGTCTTTGCTTGTCTCATCGGGGAACAGGGAGACACCGGGGATCGCTTCCTGCAGAACAGCGTGAACTCAGTCAATAAATTTGAGAAGGGCAGTGTAAGTCATCATGTCTGTGTACGACTGTTTCCAAGTACAGAGTAATAGGCTTGCTGAAGAAAAGGAGAAAGAGACCAAGACCGGACTGATCCAGCAGAGATCAGTAGGGATCAAAAAGCCCAAAGCTTTTTGCTTGGAGCAGTAAATAACAGCCTCCACTCCTAATCTATGCAGGCTGAAATGCATAATGCCAGGATATCTGAAAGTTATTTTCACATCTGAGCAAAAATGAAACAAACAAACAAAAAATCTACATCTAAAAATAAAAATGCTATTATAACTCACAACATGAGTAGACATGTTGTATAAATGAGAACTTCGTAAAATGCTAGGGGTGGCTGGTGAAATAAGGGGAAGAGCTCCTATGCCTTTAATGATTGTGTAAAAGAGAGAATTTCACAGAGAATTTATTGCTTGCATCACAGGCAACACCTGCTGAAATTTCTATGCAACTATTAAAAGTATAGGAGCCCTCCCTTATTTTACTTGGCAACCCACGTCGATACTTATGCAAATTCCATTGATTCAGTAGTTCTATTCCAACTGGGACTAACAATCAGATTTAGCCTAAAATTGCTACTCATTTCCTTTTTTGTTGTTGTTGTGGAACCCCAGATTTGCTGCCTGATGGTAAGGCTAGAACTGTAATCCGGCTATGGACATGAAGGACAGGCATCCCAGTCATCAATATATCCAGGGGTGATGAATAGTGTCAAAGCTAACTCTGAAAATGAAACAGTCTTTGAAATGACGGTTCATTTATTAAACATGTGTATGTGGAATGCCATTTCAAGGAACCCAACAGCTAAACATGTTGTAATTGGGTTGCAATTTAATGTATCGCCTTCATTGAGAAAAACGCTGACTTTCCCTATGTTTTCAGACTTTTTGGCGTGTGCTTTCAAGTTGTTTCTGGCTTATGGCACCCCTAAAATGAACCTATCACAGGGTTTTCTTGACAAAATTTGTTCAGAGACTCTTTGCCTTTACTTCCCTCTGAGGCTGAGAGACTGTGACTTGCCCAAGATCACTGAATAGGTTTCCATAGTCGATCAGGGATTTGAATTCTGGTCTCCAGAATTCCACCACATTATTCTGGCTCCCATTTTTGGACTGCAGTTTCCATAATCCCTCACTATGAGCTATGCTGCTTAGGGCTCCTAGGAGTTGTAGTCCAAAAAGATCTGCAGAACAAGAGTTGTTCATGCCTCATCTAGCTGGTTGTTTTCTCTACTTTATTATTAATGTTATTGGTTCCCCCCCCCCCACTTGTGTTTTATTGTTCTGTACTTGTTTCATTGCTTTATATCACCCTGAGCATTGTGAGCATTGAGTGAGGGTGGGGGGGGGGGAGAATAATCTTTCTTACAGAAAATTAAATAGGAATGGTTGGGTTAAGCAACTTTGAGGAACATTTTGTCAAACTGATATATCATTGAATGACAAAACATTCTTCTGTTATTGGAAGAATGGCCGAGAACATCTGGAAGGTAGGGTTGCTAGGCTCCCAAAATACAGGTTGAGGCTCCTTTACCTGAAATGCTCAGAAGCATTTCAGAAGTACTTTTGATTTTTGATTATTTGAGATTTTTGAATATTTGCATATACTGTATATCCTCATATATAAGTCTAGAATTTTTAGTCAAAAATGGCCCAAAAAACCTGGGTCGACTTATCCATGGGTCAATGTAAGCAATGTACTTTAACTCTTATGGAATCATAATATGGTTCCTAGAGTTAATTAAAGGGGATCGCTCCGTTTTATATATAAAACGGAGCGATCCCCTTTCTCTGAATAGAATGCTAAAAGGCAAGAGCTTAGTCCATCCTGGGAGCACCAAAAAGAAACATGGATCCTCTCTTCTCTCTCATCCATCTAGCCTTTAGGATGAGGACAAACAGTTATGCCTGCCGAAATTTCTTTGACATTATTTTCCTTTGCATCATCCTTGAGATCCTTTGTTATATTCCCTTAAATTTTACCCTCAATTTATCCATGGATCATATCAAAATCCATAATTTTGGCTCCAAAACTTGCCCTCAACTTGCACATGTGGTTGACTTATAGTCGAGTATAAACAGCACATTATGAAATATCTTGGACATAGGATCCAAGTCTAAACATGAAATTCATTTATGGTTTGTGTGTACCTTATACACATAGCCCAAAGGAAATTTTATACATAACATTTTAAAATCATTTTGTGCATGAAACTATGTTTGTGTACACTGAACCATCAGAAACCAAAAGTGTCACTATTCAAATGACCCATGTGAACAGTTTTGGATTTTGGAGTATTTTGGATTTAGGAATTCTGCATAAAGGAGATTCAACCTGTACCAATAAAGGGCAGTCAAAAATCATGACATGTGGGAATGACAATTGATTTTCTGGGTGACTTTGGGCAAGTCACAGCTCTCAGGGGAAGGCAAACCTCCTTCTAAACAAATCTTGCCAAGAAAACCCCATGGTAGATTCTCTATAAATTGGAAGCGATGTGCAGGCACACAGCAGCAGCAGCAGCAACAACAAGAATGTTTGCCCCTTGCTGGTTTAAGGGAACACAAGGCAATTAGGGCAGAGAGAGACCTGATCTTATTTCTCCCAGATTATAGAAAACTTCTCCAGCTGTACAACTGACCTCCATAATTGTGGCTTTTACTTTTGCAGATTTGATTATTTGCAATTTTAATTAACTTT
The DNA here is from genome assembly GCF_019175285.1 of Sceloporus undulatus. Classification (NCBI taxonomy): domain Eukaryota; kingdom Metazoa; phylum Chordata; class Lepidosauria; order Squamata; family Phrynosomatidae; genus Sceloporus; species Sceloporus undulatus. The sequence continues at coordinate 322,184,326 of NC_056523.1, forward strand.
AATTAACTCTAGGAATCTCTAGAGAAAACACTTCTCTAGGCATGTGTAGGTCCTCCAGCATGATTCTATGATCAACTTCTGGGAGATGTTAACCCTAGAATTGCACTGTAGGACCTGGAGAGTCCTAAAAAAGGTCTTCTCGCAGGTAAAAAGAATAGTGGTTTTTTATTTGTAGTTTTCCCACATTCACGGGCATCCTTCACCTCTAAAACCCAAGCAAATGTGAAGGGACAACTGTATATTTAAAATAAAGTCTTTGTTTCTAGACTGTCCTATATTAACACTTTTTCTCCTTTTTTTCTTCCCACTGAAGGTTGATGAGTTCATCATTGAATCGGTCAATCTGAAGCAGGTGAGGAGGGTGAGGATAGGGCATGACGGCAAAGGAGGAAGTAGTGGCTGGCACCTTGGCAAAGTGATAGTGAGGGAAGATGGACAGCCAGAGAGTGAGGCACAAGAATTCCCCTGCAACAGGTACTAGAAACGATGAGGTACTCTGTCAGTTGTCTGAGCATTCAAGACCTCAGGCCCCAAACCATTTGTTATAGCCCTTTGTGCTAAAAATCTGAATCCTGCTCTCTTTCTTGGACTTTTCCTCCAAGGGAGGGCATTCACAAAACAACAAAAAATGAAATTCAGAGGGAACACATCAACTGTAATACCTCACAATTATTGCCCTGTAGGATGAGACCCACTAAAGCTATCTGAAGTGTAGACAAACACATAAAAATTAGTTTTAAGAAGATGAAGTGAAAGCTGCTCTGATAGCCTTTTGGCTGAAGAGTGGGGTATAAGTAAATAAATATCATCATTATTATTATTACTTGGAAGCTGGAGGCCATGTTGTGAATGTCTGGGGAATAACATTCAGCATGGATTGGAGGAGAGCACAAAACTCTGTGTAGAACTGGGAAAATAATAATAATAATAATAATAATAATAATAATAATAATAATAATAATTCTTTCCTGCCTCTCACCAAGGATCGAGGTGTAGAACAACAACAGATTAATGTACAACATGCAACATCAATTAAAATCACATCAATTAAAACACACTTTTAAACGCATACCGAAACACAGTTATGGGTTTAGACCAGCTCCAACAATTCGCCTAGAGAGTGGCCACAATGACTGCGGAATCTGGGCAGTTGTCCAAATAATCATAATAACTTTGAAAAGCTCTGGGGAAAATGTGCATGGAAAATATTGTGTTGGAATTAGGAATCTATATAGATATGATAGGAAATATCTGAGAGTAACAATCAACTGGAGTGTGGTCTCCTGGTCATCTACTTCCCTTATAAAATCCCCATCAGTTTGACAATGCCACATAACATGGGAGTTCAACAGATATATTTTTCTGTGGAATGAAAAATAATCAATCACAAATCACATACTTGTTGATGGAAAAGGAAGTCCCATTGATTTCAGCAGGGTTTATTCCTGTACATAGGATTGTAGCATGAGGTTCCAGGCTCCATACACACTTGCTTTACTCAGAAGTAAATGTGCTTCTGAGTAAGTGTGGAATCAACTTGTCAGGATATCATCTTATACACAATGGCTTGGGAAAAAGTAACAGTAGTGTTTGTTTCTGAATGAATAAGATATAAGATCAGGTGTGCTGAGTTGAAATCCAAAATCTATGTAAATTCTGGTGAAATGCATGTGACTTCTGAGTAAGTTTGGTTAGTAGGAGCTTGAAAAGGTATCTTCTGAGAGCCTAAATTCAGTGGCTGGTCACAACTAAAGTAGACACACTAAATCAATTGACAATTGATATCTATCACTGCACCTGAGGGTGCATCTACACTGTAGAAATAATGCAGTTTGAGACCACTTTAAATGGTATAGCCCCAGCCTAAGGAATCCTGAGATTCGTAGTTTTACAAGGTCTTTCACTTTCTCTGCCAATTAGTGCTGGTGCCTCATAAAACCCTAAATCCCAGGATGTCGCAGGATGGAGCCATGGCAGTTAGAGTGTTGTCACACCGCATCTGTCTCAATGTAGATGCATTCTCAGAAAATGGGCTGTAATCCACAAAATCTCACTCTAAAACAAATTTGGTAGTCTTAAAAGTATCATAAGCCCCCCCTCTCTCTCACACACACACACACTCACCCATTAAATTAATTTTCAGAAGATTGAGAATTTTGAAAAGCTGAGAGGGGGAGGGACAATTTTATGAAAATTGTCAGGAGCCAGAGTGTAGGACTTATATATTATATAAACATCTCATTCCCTTTAGAGTTTGGAAAGTTAATGGGACTGAGTTTCATGAACTGTAAATAAACTCATTTTTCTGTCTCAGTAAAACTTCACTAACAGTAAACTAACTGTTAATTTTTTCTATTAAGTTACCTTTCCCTGCCTTTCTTCCTAAAACTGAAGGACAGAGCTGATATTTCTGTAATGATTTGGGTTATAAACCCAAACACACTGCAGGGGAGTGGGTCTCACTTAATTTTGTAGGACTTAACTTCCACACAGTATTCATGGGGTTGCACTTTTTATCTGAGAACCTTTATTCCTGGGCCATTCCACTGAAAAGCAGAATGATTAATGTATAAACCATACTGTATGAAGTCAGATTGCACATTCCTAGTGCTTTACTCCTTCTCTGCTTTATTAATGGACACTGAATCTAAGTAGACCCTAATAAAGTCATAGTTTTAAAACCACACTAATAAAATACATATGACAATGACACTCCGTTTAATGTAAACTTATGAAATTGCATTAATAAATTGATGATTGTTTACAATACAGGTACAGGATTTGAGTTATCCTTTAATGGGATCTGGGATCTGTTATGACTAAGCAGTGTTAATTCTGATTAGCATTTCCCAGACCCCTGATACATTATTCATATACTTTTCTTTCTACTCAAAACTCCCTGAAGGTATAGGTTTTATTTTCTTTTTCTTTTTTTTAAAAAAAACAGCCCTGGTAATACCGCCTTATCACAAATGCTGCATCAGCATTAAAGTTGCTAGGGCTTTATTAAAAGAAGTCTTCTCTGGATGTGGAAGCCATTTAAATTGCAGTTACTAGGAAATATGCAGTGGTTAGCTTTTCTAACTGACCCCATTGCTCTGCTAGTTAAAACTACAAATTAAATAAATAATACAGAATGGTCAAGTAGTACAAACTTGGAAAGTATGACATTTTGGGGGACTGACTCTTATTGGTTAATCCCAACTAGATAGACACAGTGAATTAATATTTGAATGGTAAGTCAACACACAACATGTACAGGTAGAGTCTCCCTTATCCGAAATGCTTGGGACCAGAGATATTTTGGATTTTGGATTTTTTGAGATTTTGGAATATTTGCATATACATAATAAGATTTCTTGGAGATGGGAACCAAGTCAAAACACAAAATTCATTTATGTTTCAAATGCACCTTTACACATAGCCTGAAGGTACATTTATACAATATTTTAAAATATATTTTTTTGAATGAAACATAGTTTGTGTACACTGAACCAGCAGAAAAGTTTTGGATTTTGGAGCATTTCAAATTTCTGGATAAGGGATGCCCAATTTATATTGAGAGCCAGCGTAGTATAGTGGTTTCAATGTGGAACTAGAATTCTGGCAGATAGGGTTAAAATCCCCACTCAACCAGGGAAACCCACTGGTTGACCTTGGACACTTTCTCAGTCTCAAGAGAAAGGCAAAGGCAAAAAAAACCCCTCTGAAAAAATCTTCCCAAGAAAACCCTGCAATAGGCTCACCTTAGGATCACAATAGGTCAGAAAAGACTTAAAGATGTACAACAATAACAAGTCAATAGACAGACAAATTTTATTAATTCTAAAAATGTACAACCATCAATAGACTCTGGGTCCTTACCTTATGATAATGTGTAAGAGGATTGAAAAACAAATTCTGTTTGATATTAATTACTTTACTGCCATACCCATCACCATTTTAATAGAATCATAGAATCACAGAATTGGAAGAGACACTAAGGGACATCCAGTCCATCCCCCTGGCATACAGGAATAAACAATCAAGGCACTCCTGACAGATGGCTATCCAGCATCTGTTTAAAAACCTCAGAAGGAGGAGACTCCACCAAACTCCAAGGCAGCACATTCGACTGTTGAACAACTCTTATCATCAAGAAGTTCTTCCAAATGTTAAGGTTGAATCTCTTTTCCTGCAGTTTGAATCCATTGCTCCATGTCCCAATCTCTGGGCCAGCAGAAAACAAACTTACTTCATCCTCCATATGACATCTCTTCAAATATTTAAACATAATAGTTAAGATACCAATTCTGATGACCTTACTATGTAAGGTCAGAAGGTTGCCAGTTCGAGGCCCAAGCTCCATATGATAGAATGAACTCCCATTGCTAGCTCCAGTGTCTGCCAGTTTAGCAGTTCAAAAGCATGCAAATGCAAGTAGATAAATAGGTACCACTTCAGTGCGAAGGTAACAACGTTCAGTGCAGTCATTCTAGCTGCATGACCACCAGAGTCGTCTTTGGACAATGCTGGCTTGGCTTGGTAATGGAGATGAGCACTGCCCCCTACAGTCGGTTACAACTAGACATTTATGTCAAGACGAAACCTTTACCTTTTATCATCTCACATCTTAAACTTCTCTTGTTCAGGCTAAACATATCCAACTCTGTTATTACAGTTCTTTTCTCCCCTGACCAGGCCCAAAAAGTAACATCACATTTGAATAAATACAGTAATGAGTGAGAATGCATTCTGCCAACTTGGTATGGAAACAAACAGAATTAAAACTCAGAATGAACTATTGTTGTTTTTGTTGTTTAAACAACTCTCCCTTCCACATCCTTAAAAGGTCAGGAAACATAGATAATTGTCAGTTACCTTTCACCTGTACAATAGGAAAATTTTGCACAAAAGGTACTGTAAAACTCATTGAATAAATGAATGAAATCTTCCCGGCAGCTGCATCTGAGGGAAAGATCGCTCGCTGTCCTTGTACCTCTATTATCAATTTCTTTCAGATAGAGAGTCACATGACAGAGCCCTGAGCAGAAGCCGCCATCCCACTTCCGATGCCTGAGTTTTCTGCCAACAAGGCTGCCTTCTCTTGGATGGTTGTGTCATGGACTCTTGAAATTTTAAGACAAAGGTGCACGCCATCTGCATCCTCCATTATGAAGGAAAGCAGATCTCTCCATGACCTGCAGAGCTGTGATGAAATTCATCCCATGCCTGCCGATCAAGGAGGTTTCCGATTTCTTTGTGTCTTTGGAGAAGCATCTCTTCTGGAACCAGATTTGGATGAAAACTTGATCACAACCCCACCCCACTGATACACTCACCAGAGGGAGAATGCTGAAAGCAGCCTTCTTGTGGTGTGTGATTTTGGTTATCATGTGAACCAAAGCAGGGTATGGTTTCCTTTTGGATTAAGAGTTACTTGGAAATGGCAAAGAACTCCTTTTTCTGCAAGTAGCATGGTTCAATCTAAGGTTGGTGGGTGTGTTGCTGAATTTATAATCTCTTTATCTGTTTCCATCAGTAAGCTTCTTCTAGGATTTATCATTTAACAAGTTTTAAAAAAAAGACTTGATCAATTGATTTGTTAAAGGTTCCCAGATCATTGACAGGTAAATACAATTTGTTCAGTTGTAAATCTTTGCACAGTAGATATTCTCACGCAGTGATACTGAACAGTAGCATTTGGTGGCCTATCTCTATGAACAAAATATTGAATATCTTGCAAAGAATATTTTGAGGTACTCTTGTTGACAAAGAATTTAATAATAATAATAATAATAATAATAATAATAATAAAATTTATTTGTGTTTCCCCGCCTCTCCCAGTGGATCGAAGCGGGGTTACAGACTATTGGCCAGTGGCAGGAATGTCAACATATGCTCTAGTGCAGGATAGATTGCCTGCAAAAATAACAAAATATATATTTAATCACCGAGGGATTGAATTGATGAGCAACATCTTGAAAGGGTTGGTTTAATAATAATAATAATAATAATAATAATAATAATAATAATAATAATATGTTTTATTTATATACCGCTATTCCAAAGATCATAGCGGTGAACAGCAAGTAAGCTAATTAGCAAGTAAGCTAATTTGCCCCCAACAGTCTGGGTACTCATTTTAGCGACCTCGGAAGGATGCAAGCCTGAGTCAAGCTTGGGCCCTTTTGCTGGTCTTGAACTCGCAACCTTGTGGTTTTGAGTGAATGGCTGCAGTACAGGCATTTACCCACTGCGCCACCAGGGCTCCTTTGAATCCAATTGCCTGTCAAGGGACAATGTGGTCAAGGGAATATCTCAGAGAGCTTCTCATTTAGATACCTCCTCATTAAGGTGCCTCCTAAGCATCAAGATGTCTTTACCACCATAGTGACTTAATCCCTAGTCATTGGATCATGGTCCCAAGAAATAACTCCAAGGATAATGCAGCAAACAGGTAGTAAGGATCCAATTGCAGTAAGGAATAAGAGAATCAATTCTGCAGAGACTTCATTTTCAAAGGCATATAGTTGTCTTTGGAGTTTATCACACAAAGCTGCTAAATTGGAATTACAGTAGGATAATTCAGTTGGCCCTCTGGATTTTTAGATTCTGAATCTACAGATTCCACCATCCATGGCTTGAAAATGTTTTAAAAAAATCCAAAAAGAAACCTCAATTTTGCCATTTTATATAAAGGACACCAATTCACTACATCATTGAGTATAATGAGATTTGAGCATCCATGGATTTTGGTATCCTGGAACCAAATGCCAGTGGATGCCAAGGACCAACTATAGCATCTTTGGCAAGCATTTATCACATGGCATCTCTCTCTTATTGCTGCTTTGCATTTCAATCATTGGTGGAGAGCACCTTTTCACTGACGATTTTAATTACCTGCTAAGACGCTACTGTCCTACTGTAATTGCACTTTACTAGCCTTATGTGATAAACTCCTTTGCAACTTTTTTGAGTATGCTTTTCACATTCCTCTCTTGCTTTGATTCTCTTTGATTCCCTCCAACTTGATGATGCATTTTTGGCTTTGGCCCCTAAATTAGAATTGGCTTTTACTTTTCTCTTTCTCTGCCACAAGATGACTGCCTGGGGAAGTTAGTATTCAGTCTAGAATTCCCAGAATCCCATGGTCCATAGCCATGCTCGCTGGTAAATTCTGGGAGTTGTAATCCAATAAAATAACCTTCCCAAGCTCTATACAAGACCCTTCTTCTCTTCACTGTTACACTAACGTAAACATCTATTGTGCTGTTAAATGAAATTTTCTATTCCATTGTGATCATTTGGACTCTTTAATGCCTTGAACGTGCAGCATGTCATCCCCCTTCTACATTTTAATTGGACTGTATTGATTTGTTTCTAATGAAAACATCACATTTTTAGAGGGGGCTGACAATCAAAAGAAGAGTTAGCTTTACTAATGTAGGTTACATGGAGTACAAAATGATATATGTTTGGATAAAAAGGGTATATGTGTTTAGCGCACCATGGAGTTACTTAAGCCTGCAAAGTATGAAAAATTGCTAATGAATTTAAAGTATTATGAGTTAACTTGCCACAAATCAATAACTGTCCAATTTTTACTTTAAAAGAATAACAAACCTTCAATCCACTAGTATTCATAGTTGGGAATATTGGGAGTTATTTATTCAATAGGATTCATCATCCATGAAACAGAATGAAGAGGATATATAGACATTTGCAACCTGGAGTTATTTCATCTTTTCAAGGAGTCCTATTATCTGTTTTGTTTTTTATTTATTTCAGATTCCTATAAAATGTCTCTCTAAACATATAGCTTTGTCTTTCAGTATACACTGCCTGGATTTTAATAAGCCTACTGATGTTTGATCGGTAATAGCAGATAACTTAACTTTTATTTGCTAACCAGATGGCTTGACAAAAATGAGGACGATGGCCAGATTATTCGAGAGTTAGTTCCAGATGGGAGATCATTTATCCTGGAAAGTGAGTTTCTTTGGTTTCCACGTGGTGCTTTGAGCCAAGCTGTTCCTCTCTCTCTCTCTCTCTCTCTCTCTCTCTATATATATATATATATATGAAAGCCACATAATATTAACCACTATCTTCTGCCAATCCATAGTGGGTCTTCCCCTTTGGACCAAATTTGACCATATATGTGTATGATTTGGTCTTCTATATTGAGCTGTATCTCTCCTGTCGAGTGTTCCCCACACCCGCTAAGCTTTCTCATTATCTCTACTCAAACTCTTTCAAATGTTAATTTATTTTCCTCTCTGTCAACTATGTTAGCATGGCTCCTGTCACTATAGTAGAACCAGGAAGAATATAGATGTAAATACTGTGAAGTCAGAGGACTGGGGGCCATAAAAACAACTGGGATGGGGCTGCGTCTGTCCCCCAGGTGGGACTTTTCCAACCTCCATTGTAGAGTAAGCACAGAATTTTCTTAAGAGGAAGATTAGGCTATTGCTAGTCAGAACCAATGTGATGTAATGACTAGAGTATTAAACCGGGAGTTGGGAGAACCAGGTCCCTAGTGTATAGGGCAGCTGCCTTGGTCCATCTTTTCTGCTTTGTATGTGATTTCCTCACTTCTTCATTTTCCTTCTCTTCTGCTTTGATCATTCCCAAAGAAAGAGGGGTTTGGTTTTTTTTGCAGCATGTTGTTATGTTTCTTGTGTACAAATGTTAATATCTCTATAGATGTTGGTTATCACATCAGCATAAAGACTGGAGAGGTCCCCGGTGCCAGCTCAGATTCAAGGGTTTTGCTCAAGCTGTATGGTGAAAAAGCAGATACAAAAAAGGAGTTTCTTTTGGTTTCGGACAATGACTTAGGCAATTACTTTGAACGTGGCCGGATAGATGTCTTTACTCTTGATATGATGGACATTGGGAAGGTAAGAAAGAACTTCAAATGCGATGTTTATCCACAGATAGGTTTGATTTAATGGTGGAAACTACTTTGGGAGTGGTGAAAATGTTTTTAAAATAGCAGAGCTGATTTTGTTTAAACCTAGTTAGTCATTGTTTCTCATGTTTTGTGTCATGCCTTATAAACTGAAATTCACATGTGGGCAAAACAAAACATCTCAAAATAGCGAGCAAATATTTCCATTCTCCAGAATTTTTCATCAGGATGGATGTTAGGCAACATGGGGAAGGTGCATAATGTTGATGCCAAAGAATTTCCAGTTATTAATGTTGTGAAAATTGAGTTGAATAGGAGTTATGGAAAGTTCATTAGACTAGACTGTTCTAACCAGATTCAGGTTACACCAAGAGCTGCTAGAGCAACAACAACAACAACAACAATGTCAACAACAACATTACCCTCACTGCATCACTGTCATGGCTTACAAGGGCAGGGACATATTGTCACCCTTTTAGGTGTGCTGTGGCACTGCCACTTCAACTGGCTGGTATTAACATTGCAGCTACTAGCCTAGCAGGGAGCAAATGTCAATAGGAATTCTGTCCTGAAAAGTAACTAATTCTGGTTAGAGCCCTGGCTGAAATGCTTATAGATGACCCATTCTCATCTGCTTTTTAATGTTAAGAACTGGTACATTTTTTCTTTTCCTTTCCCCTCTTCATTCACTCTTCCTTATGTTTCATGACTTGTAATCCTGAGAGTGGGGATATTTGTATTTCACTGTTGGAGCCCTTTCTGAAAAAAAGAAAGATTAAAAAAATGAATGAAAATGTAATAAGATACTTGCTGGTTTAGAAACAGCTTGAACCTTATCTTTTACTCTCAGTTTGAGTACCAGTCCTTTAAGTTTGAGTTTTGCTTCTTCCTTTATTCACTTAATTTCCCACCTTTTGCTTTCCAAAGATCAAAAGGCTTCTAATTGGGCATGACAATGTCGGGCTCCAAGCTGGCTGGCACCTTGGTAGCGTTCAGATCATCATCCCTGTCCATGGCAAACTGTACAACTTCCCCTGCAACCGGTGGCTTGACACAAACGAAGCTGATGGGAAAGTAGAGATCGAGGTCTACCCAAGCGAGATCATTCCTATTGAGAAATGTAAGGACTCCAGTGTGTTTTTAGTGAGTACTTCCAGGGAGTGGCATGAAAGAGTGGCCTCTTGATTTTGCTTGCTTTGAACCAGAGAGTGTGTCTATATCACACTGCTAAAGTGTTTTGATCCAATTTCAACTGCCACGGCTGCATCCTATGTTGATTGGAAGGGTACTTATTACTCTCTGACAGAGAGCTCTAATCCACTCTGGCAAATAAGCAATATATAGAGTTAAATCCATTTAAAATACATTAAAAGACAGAATATTTTTAACAACCCAACAGAACAGTATGCCATTAAAAGCTCATTGCAGTCAGTTCCCAAAAGTACAGTAGTCAGAGCTGTAAAGTGGGTCTTTGGAGATCTAGGTTCAGGTACCCACTTGAAATTCACTGGAAAGAGGAAATGCAGTAGAAATGGACTGAACCAGTCATCTTCTCTCAGGGTAACCTGCCTCACAGGATTGTTGTGAGGATGAAGGAGGAGAAACTCATTGATCAGAAAGCAAAATATAAAATAAACAAATATTCCAGGAATTTTAGTGCCTTTAGATAATTTGTCAGCCAGGATGTGCTCTTTGGGGGAGGGGGGTTGTGATGCTCTGGTAAGAATCCAGTTTTTCTGCATGCCTTCCTTTGTTATCTAGGATTGATCGTTGATAGGATGTCCTTGGATATTCTAATGGCTGCTCTTTCTTCAAAGACTCCTTAGATTCTCCCTAGGCTCACTTTCATCTCCACCTAGAACAGGGGTAGGCAACCTTTTTGAGCCGGGGGCCAGGTTGCTGTCCTTCAGACAACTGGGGGGGCCGAAGCCAAAAAATAAATAATTAAATAATTTTTTAAAAAATAGTTAAATAAATAAACTGGGACAAATGTAGGACACAATTTTCAGATGGAGGACACTTTTTATAAAAATGGAGGACATGCAAAAAAATTGCTGATTTTTAAAAAAATGTTAATATAAATGCATGTTTCGGAGGCTTCTATAGACAACTGCCCCCCCTTGCCTGCCGCTGGCCCCCCCTTGCCCGCCTCCTTCTGATAGGCCAAAGGCCCCACGCCCTCACATGAGAGGCCGAAGGCTCCAGCGGCAATCAGCAGCAGGACCGGGCTGGGGCCGGTCCCAAGGCCTTGCCGGGCTGCATCCAGCCCGCGGGCCGCAGGTTGCCTACCCCTGACCTAGAAGAAGGCTAGGGCCAGTTTGCTCAGTGCCAATGGAGGAAGATGAGGGGAAAGACAGCTTGGAGAAATTTGAGAGATGGATGAAGAATGAAGAATAGTGGCAGCTGCCAGTGATGAAGTGGCTTCTAGGAGGAATTAATGCCTGGATATGTGGAACTATTATTCAAAAGATGTCTGAGGGTCCCCACGGTTCATTTCTCATTCTAAAGTAGGAATGGGCACCTGTGAGAAGCTATGGGGCTACATTAGTCCCCTAGGAGACCTTGGAGAGCTGCACCGCCAAAACTTGCACTATCCCCAATAGTAACATTTGGTCCAAAATGCCCCCAAACACTCTAAAAGTGTGCCTTTTCATATTTTTAGGCCACCATGAACCATTTTAAGCCCAGGAAAGTCCTTTTTTTGAATCAGGAAGTTACCAGAAGGCACTAAAATAACCCGGGGAAGAAGAAGAAAAAAGTGGCAAAATGCCCTTGTACTTCCCCATAAAGTATTTGGGGCATTTAAGGTCAAAACATAAAATAAAATAAATTCTGGAAAAATGTAAAAAAAATATTTTGATCCTAGGAGCAACAAATGTTGTGGTAGGGGTAACATGTGGCCCATGGCTACACTATACCCACTCTTGCTGTAAAGATATCCCATCACTTAGGGCATGAAACATGTAACTCCCTTTGATCTGTCATCCCTTTGCTTCTGCTGTCAATCCAGTTGTCTGGATTTTAGATTTGTTGCCAGGGATGGCCCTATCATTGGGCAAAGTGAAACAACTCCTTCAGGCTGCAAGTTTTGAGGGCCAGCAGTGATAGCGTCACAGCTTTTCCTCCTGTACTTTCTAGAATCATGGACTTGGAAGGGACACCAAGGGCCATCTAATCAAACCCTTTCCAGTTTAGGAATCTACAGCTAAAACACTTCTGAGAGTTGCCCATTGAATCTTTGTTTCAAAGCCTCAAATGAAAGGACAGTTCACCACTTTCTTAGGCAGTCAGTTCACCAGTGAAATAACTGTTACTGACAAGAGGTTCTTCCTAATGTTTAGTCAAAATCTCCTTTCTTGTAATTTGAAGCTTCCTTTGTTTGATCTGCGTAAAGAAGGATAAAGGAGTATTTTACTTGAGTGTGCGTGGAATGTAATTGAAGGATGGTATAAAATATTTATGATTAAGAAAAAAAATTCTGACTGTAGTATTTTATATCCCTGCTTGAGAAATTTTATGAGTTTTGTGAAACAATTTTCCTACAATAACCTTCATTCCCTCTCCTTCTTCTGTTCTGAACACAGTGATAAATTATGAGGTGTGTGTAGTGACTGGAGATGTACGGAACGCAGGCACCAATGCCAATGTTTTCATGCAGATTTATGGTGAGCTGGGTAAAACAGAGCTTCTGATTCTGAGGAACAGATCAAACAACTATGAGAGAGGGGCAACAGAGACCTTCAAGGTATGTGGAACATGGATGGTTTGTTTTGAATTAAATTAAATTGGAGAGATTGCTACATCCTTAGATTCATCACAGAACTGTGCTCCCTCCGCAGAAGCCATTGCCTTTGACGCCAACTTCTCAATTTTTCTGCTGTTTGATTCTGGTGCTATTCAGATGTTGAACATAATCTGGGATGAATCTGGGTTGAATCTTTGTTGTTCACCTGCATCCTGAATGCACCCAATTCAGTTTGGGGCAGGAGCCGCTGCCAAAAAACTCACTTAACCCAGGATAATTGGTTTTTCCTTGAGCTTTTTTCTTTAATAAATTATTCACATCAGCAGCAGCGTGAATAATCAATGCAAACAGACTCAGGGTAATTCGAGATTAAACTCTTCATGCCTTGAACACGTTTCGAACACATTTGCATCATCGACTTCATCTTTATTTGAGTGCTGACACATGTGAGCAAACAAACTGGCAGAGATGTGCATCGCTGCGTATTCTTAGTGTGAATAACAAACCCAGAATGTATGAGTGTGGTCATTCACATCTTTATGCTTTAAAAAGTGTGAATGACCCCCCTTGATTCCTTCTTGGTATCACAGCATTGTTCTTCAAGTGGATCTGGTGTCACAAGATTTTCCATCTTGATTTATGGTGAAATATTCAAAAATAGCTGACTTCATCAGGAAGCTTTTTTGACACTGTCCATCAAAATTACAAATGTTTTCCTGAAAACAATAATACAATATAAGTATAAAATGATATTTTTACACACTGTCAAAATATTATATTTTTTGTTTGTTTGTACCAACTCTGGCTTCATTACTTTGATTCCACAGTCCTGTTTACAACTGGAATTCAACAATATTTGGAGAACCACAGGTTACCTAGCCTTATCCTGATATGCTCAGGGATGGAGGAAATATTCAAAAATATTTTTTTAAATGGTAAAAAAACCATGTTTTTTGAGTGTCAAGAAGCCTTGAAACTGAAAAATGACCTGCAAGGTCCTGGGAAGAATCCTGGATTGGTGAGAATCTTCACAGTGCAAAAAGTTCTGTAATTTGGGATTTGTTTTGTATAGAATTCACATATGGATAGTTTGCATATAAAACACAATTTCTGTGCAAGAAATAGCATTTTCTCTGCATGAATTATTATTTCTACATTGAAACATTTTTCATGCAGAAAATCCCATTTCCTGTTCAGAAAATGCTCTGTTCTATGCCAATCAACTATATGTGAATTTCATGCAGAACAAGTCCCCAATTGAGAATAACCTTCAGAAACGGTGTGGTTTTGAAGACTTCCTTGTAGCAGAAAGTAAATTCACCCAGTGACCAAAGATGTGCACTCACCTCTCGGTTTCAATCAACTAATTTGCAAATATGAACTTAAAAATTCCAATTTGCCTTACAAGGTTGTTCTGAGGATTATTGAGAAACTGTACATCGGGGTAAGGAAAGTGTGTCCAATGGACCTCAAGTGGCCTCCCAAACCTTTTCCTTCAGAATACCCGCAAATGCTCCTTGCTGGTCATTTTTCAGGTGGAACAAAAGGCCTCTCCTAGGCCTAAAATGGCCTAGAAAGGGCCAAATAGACAGTAAATTAGCCTATGTCTTGGAGGGCATTTGAGGGAGGGCATTTTTAAATTTCTTTATACCTTTCCAAGTTCAGCACCATAACCTCTCACTTGCCCACTCCTGCTGTGCCGAATGTATTTTCAAAATTCAAATATGCTGTATAAATTCTAAGAATGATGATTAATAATGGTATTGTAGGTTGAAGCTGCAGATGTTGGGAAGGTGTACAAGATCCGAATTGGCCATGATGGGATGGGCTTTGGAGATGGCTGGTTCTTGGACAGTGTCACAGTTAAGAAGTTGGAAACAAAGAAAAAGAAGAAAAAGAAGAAGAAGAAGAAGAAACCTGCAGAAGAGAAACAAGAGGAAGAACTGAGTGTGATGGAAGTTTATAATTTTACACCCTGCCGTTGGCTGGCAAGTGATGAAGAAGACAAAGAACTGGTTGTGGAGCTGTTGCCAGATGAAGGATCTGAACTCGAAGGTAAACTGGAATAATCTGGATTTACATGATTTTAATGTTTCCTATTAAATCAGGGTTGCAGAAACTTTGGTGCATCAGATGTTTTTGACTTCAGCTACCAGAAGCCTGAGTCTGCATTGTTGATTGTAAGTGGTTCTGGGAGTTATAGTGCAACTCAACTTGAGGCATCAGGTAGAAAAAAGCTGCTGTAGGTATCCATTCAGTTGAAAGGCAGTTATCAGGGTCAGGAAATGTAATTAGGTTTAATAGTGCAAATTTAATTTTATATTATCTTTAAATTCTACAGGGATGTTCTTTAGGTTGTATTGTAGTACCATGGCTGATTTCTTATTCTTCTTTAGCTTTACTTTGATTTTGGATATCAGCAGTTTGTGGGGTGTGCCACTGTCTACTCCTGGTCTTATTTTTAAGGATAAAGGAGCTTCTCCATCTTCTGCTTCCAATTATTTGATTTCTGTATTGGCCATCAGATGATATCCATGTATACCATTTTCCTCTTTGGTTGCTTGGAGAATGTTTTTGCATTGAACAAGCTGTTTGTCTTACAAAATTCAATCAGCCTCTCTCCTGCTTCATTTCTTGATCCTAGGTCAAATTTTCCTACAGTTTTTGATTCTGCTCTATTTCATCCTTTTGTTCTGTTTCCTATGATTAACAAGTTCTGTCTGGGAGTATGAACAATTTCTTCCCAGATTCCAGCATAGAATCCTTCTTCTTCTGCCTCCATAATTGGAGCATAAACTTGGATTAAGGTTGTATTGATGGATTTTCCCTGAAGTCTTATTCACATGATTCCTTCAGACTTTGCATTATATCCTTTTGCTACATGTCTCTTCACTATTAATGCCACCCCATTTTTGCTTAGAATTTCATTTCCTGACTCAAAATGTCCTATTCTTGTCCATTTTAACTTGCTCAACCCAAGTATTCCAAGGTTTATACAATCCATTTCTTGTCTTACGATGTCTAGTTTCCCCAGTTATGTTTCTTGTATTTCATGTTCCTATAATATGTGTTGTGCAGCTTCAGAATTTCCTTTAATCTCTTAGCATGTCAGCAGCTGAACGTCCTTTTAGCTTGACTCCACTTGTGTCATTAGCTATAGTGCTACTTATCCTTGTCCTCTACTCTTCTCTGGTAGTTCATTGAGTACCTTCCAACTTGGGAGTTGCATCTTCTGGCACTATCTCTTGTTAAATTTAAATTGTATCATCATAGGATTTTCATGGTAAAAGTTATTTGGAAGTGGTTTACCAGTGTTTCCTTCTGCACAAGTGTTAGTTATAGTGCCACTGCCACTGTCTTTGAGAGACCCTCTTCCAGTTTCACCCCCATTATGTCTGCCACCCACTAGCTGTTTGGCATGTTTAGTCTGGCCCCTCAGCATAAAGTTTGTCTGACATGGGAGACTCTACCAGTAGTATTGCTGCCATCAGCATAGCCTCTTGCCTCACAGTGACATGGTGGGCTGAAGATCCACCTTAAATAATAAAATCTCTTTTCTTGTAATCTGAATCCATTGGTTTGGGTCTTACCCTCTTGAGTAGGTGGCAACCAGTGACCTTTTTAAGTGAAAACAAAATGGAAGAATGTTGGATACCTGGGGTGGATATGGTCTTCTGAAGCCCTGGAGATGGTGTATATGACCCCCAGACCTTTGAAAGCAGGGGTAGATGTAATGTTGGGGTATGTGCGGAATGTTAGGATCCTAGGTCCTGCCATGCTTAGTGATCATATATTATGTATATGCTTTGTATTACTGGATGATGGGTTGTGTTATATTGAGGCCAGCTAATGAGCAGGTGTGAGTGAAGAAAAATGTGCTTTGAACTGTCAAGGTCAAGACAATGGGAATGCTTGGTATGAAGGGTGAAAGAAGGGGCAATCCTGTGAACAGAATTGTTTTGATTCAAAGGTGAATGGGGCACAACTGCGTGAAACCATTTGAATGGCTTTTAATAGGTCGCACAACCAAAAATGCTTTAGTCCTGTCAACATAGTTGTGCTGTGAACAACTTTAGTTTCCTGAATAAGGTTTTCTGAACTTACTGAAGCTGTATTTCTGAATTGAAGTCTACCTGTACATAGTAGGTGGCCACCTCTATTTTAAGAAGATATTATACCCCCCTCCTCCTTCCGCTTCCTCTACCAACAAGTAGGTTAAACAAAGGAAAGGAAGAAGAAAAAGAACACGTCAGAAGCCAAAAAATAAAGGAGCACAACCCCCCCCCCCCCATTGAGCCTGGGCCTGAACCTTTTCCATGTTTCCCAGTATGCGTGATCCTCTTTGGAACAAATCTCCTGGTGAGAGGAACAATATTGATGGTAAATAAGCTTGCCAGGTGAAATAAGGGCTCACACTTTCAAAAATTGTGTAAAAGTGCTGCCCATCATGCAAGTGTCACCTGTTCCTTTTGCTATACACCTATTAAAGGTTCAGGAGCCATGTCCCTTATATCATCTGACAGCCCTAATAGCAAGAAGAATGTTCAATTGACCTGTTCATGTTTTTTCCCCCACAGTAAATACCTATGAAGTCCGTGTCTTAACTGGGAGTATCTGGGGATCTGGGACTGATGCGAATGTTTATTTGAGCATCTATGGTGAAAGAGGAGACACAGGAGAGCGCCATCTAAAGCGCTCAGATCACTTGAACAAGTTTGAGAAGGCCCAGGTAAGATCCTGGGAATCTCTCAGAATTTCCTAGATTCAGGAGAAACCAAAATTAATACACACACACACACACACACACACACACACACACACACACACACTGAATGCAAAGCAGCTAGACTATCACTGCTATAAACTGTGGTTGGCCTCTTATGGGGAATTTATAGCATTTTAAACCAGTTTACTATTGTCCAGTTGTGGCATTGAGCAATGGTTATATTCCCAGGAGGGAGCATTGGTGTAGCTTTGCCACTGGGACCACTGCAAAAGAAGAGTAAGGAGCATGACCATTGTGCAGTGGTTGTGATGTACAACAATATAGCACTTTGCAGGACAGGCTGCCCTTGCACAATGATAGTGCAAGGACATCAGCAGCCCACAATAGAGCCACGGGGCACTGGTGATCCAGAGGCAAGAATGGAAAGCCATGGATGGCCTATGGCCAATCCTGCCCCCACATTTTTCAGTGTTCCCTTGTGCATTGGGAGCCCCTGTTGTGCAATGGGACCTCTTGCACATGCCCTGTTAGGCAGTGGGAGCCTCTGGAACATCTCACATGTTGTGCACTGTCACAGTTCTGTAACATGGTTGCTTGTCATGTTAGCAATGTAGCTCCGTCATCAAAGTTATGCATTGCAGCCCATGTTGCATGCTGATTCTGGCACCATGCCCTTCCCCAGACAATTTTTCAGCAAACGATCTTTTTACTGAAAAAAAGTATAGGTTTTCTTCAGAGGGTGTACAGAGAAATGGCAGGCCACAAAACTGTAAAAGAAGTAGAAAGGGTAAGCCCAAGCAATCAAAGAACTAGGATACTAAACAGTAAAATAGAGTAGCTGAACATCTGTGGAAAAAGTCCAGGGGTGGGCTGATTTTATTAATTATAAATTTGTTTTGTCATCCTTTTTGCGAACCCTGTCCATGGCAAAACAGAACTATTATAAATCATTGATCTGCACCAATGAGCGGCACCTGCAGTGATTGTTCTCCACTTTTAACACTTTGCTAAAACCTTCTCCTTCTCCTGTTTCTTCATTATTTTCTTCTAATGATTTTGATATTTATTTCATCACTAAGATTACTACTATTTGTTCTGAGATTATTCCTCCTGTTTCTTCAGCTACTACGAATCTTCAATCACTTTTGACTAAAAAAAATTTGTGCATTTCATCCTGCTCTCTGGATGAACTCTCTACGCTGCTGAACTCTTCCAAACCCACAGCTTGTTCTCTTGATCCAATTCTTTCTCATCTTCTAATTTCTATGGCTCCTTCCTTTCTGCCTTCACTTTTCTACATCTTTAATCTTTCTCTCTCTACTGGCTCTTTCTCCTCTGTTTTTAAACATGCTTTAGTTTCCCCTATTCTGAAAAACCTTCTCTCAACCCTTCTTCTCTGGAGTTTATCAGACAAGGGAAATTGGAAGTATAATCCAATGGCAATCTGAATGCAATCATGGGGTTTAACATTATTGCGTGATAGACTACCACACGCAATTTCAGGAAATGGCAAGCTATTTTCGGGCAATGGGAAGTCAGTTCGAACACAATCCAAATTCACGTAAATTCGCTGAACTAGTGAATTTGTGTGAATGCGTTCTGGCCCCATTTTCTTTTCATTCAAAATTAAGAGAAATTCCTCATGTGTGATGAACTCCTCTGTCTAGCTATTGTCCTATATCTCTTCTTCCTTTTCTGTCTAAAGTTTTGGAACAGGTCATTTATTCTCGTTGTCTTGAGTTTCTCGAGGCTAATTCCATCTTAGATCCTTTTCAGTCTGGTTTTTGCTTACATTACTCTACAGACAGCTCTTACAAAGATCTTGGATGATCTCTTGCAGGCCAAGGCTAATGACCTTTATTCTGTTCTTGTTCACCTTGTTCTGTTTGTGACCATTGACATCACTGATCACTGTCTTTTAGTTGGTATTCTCTCTGATCTTGGGTTCTCGGACTCTGTTCTTAACTGGTTTAAATCTTATCTGTCAGACCGATCTTTTGCAGTGGTCACTGGTGGTCAGGCTTTGTCTCTCGTCCCGTTGTCTGTTGGAGTTCCACAGGGCTCTGTTTTGGGTCCCTTATCGTTTTCTCTTTACACACTGTCTTTAGGCAAACTTGTTAGTTCCTTTGGCTTTTCTTATCATCTTCACGTTGACGACACTCAACTGTATGTTTCCACTCCTGATTTTTCTCCAAGTCTCAAACAGCAAGTTTCTTCTTTTCTTGAAGCTGTTTCTCAGTGGATGTGTCAATGGAACTTGAGGATCAATATGTCTAAGACTGAGCTTCTTGTTTTTCCACCGGAGCCTACCGTTCAATATTCCTTTTCTATTATTGTTGACAATATCTCTATTTGACCTGTGCAAGAAGCCCATAGTCTTGGTTTCATTTTTGATTCCTCAATGTTGCATATTCCCCAGATTCAGGCTACAGCCAAGGCATGTAGATTCTTTCTTTCTAATATTGCTAAAATTTGACCATTTCTTTCAGCCTCCACTACCTGGTCCATGCATTAGTAGTCTCACGACTGGATTTTTGTAACCTCTTTCTGGTGGGGGCTTCCTCTTTCTCATCTCTGGCCTTTAATTTCTTTCCAGCATTCATCTGCACGCATCATCAGTTCTGCTCACCGCTTTGACCATACTTCTCCTTTATTGTCATCCCTCCATTGGCCCCCCCTGCCTTTACATATTCATTACAAACTGCTGTTGATGACTTGTAAAGCTCTGCTTGGGCTGGCCCCTCCTTATTTATCGGAGCTTCTTTCCTCTTACCTTCCCATTTGCACCCTCCATTCTGAGAATCAAGGACTGTTGTCCCAGCCAAGGATTTTCCCTTCTCTAGCCCAGATCTGCCCCTTTTCACTGGCTGCTCCTCACTCCTGGAACCTCCTTCCCTCCCGAGCACAGTTCAGCAGCGTATTCCCTTTGGCGGTTCCCTAAAAATAACCCAGTTCATTTGAAAAGACTTGGCAAATGCCTTGGTTTCAAAAGAACTGGGTTAAGGGGGATTTGTGCCACCTCCCCCAAAAACTTGGGTCAGGAAAAACCAGAATAAGTATGAACCACCCCTTTTTAAACTGGTTTCCAAACCGGTTCAAAACATAGTGTTAATGTATATGTTGGAGTGATTTATATGTGATTGTTTATGTTTGTCATTTCTTTTTAAATTTAATAAACTTTTTCAATTTAAAAAAACATAGTGTGAATGAGGCCCCTGTATGCATTTTGGAAGAAGCCTTTTACTTGGTCTCTAGAAAGCTCAATGTGTTGTTTGTTTGTTTGTTTACGGCTTACCTGACTTAATTGTTTCATTTCACATGTGCATATTTTGAATTAATAGTTTGCTGAAATATATTGAATTTCTTTTTTGTGGTGCAGGAACCTATCCCACTTCTTTACACCTCTGGTACCAAATTTCCTGTTAAAGAAGTAATGTCCAGGAGAACACCTATTTTGTTAACTGAGGCATATTTGTAAACTAGTTTCCTGTCAATTGTATTTATTGCCCTCAAGTCATTCCCAATTTATGGTGATCTTAAGACAAACCTATCACTGGGTTTTCTCTGCATGATTTGTTCAGGGGATGTTTGTCATTGCCTTTTCTGATGCTGAGAGTATGTGACTTGCCCAAGGTCACCCAATGGCTTTTCATGGCCAAGCTGGGATTCAAACCCTGGTTTCCCATAGTTCTAATCCAATGCTCAGATCACTACACCATTAATAATATAATTGGATATTAAAATGTTGAAATCGGATCTCACATTCAGAACTGTTTGAAGGAATATTTAGCATTAAAACATTTGTAGAGAAGAATTTACAAAGAGTTAGAGGAGCAATTTTGTCTCACTTTTAAGGCAGAATTGACAGATGTCAAGGCTGCAGTCCTGTCTGTACCTAGGTATGTCGGAGTAAATTCCATTGAACACAATGAGACTCACTTCGGAGCAGACACATTCAGAGACCTGCACCATGGAATGCATTTAAAATGATAACATACTAAATTTAAGGCTTGAGCTCCTTCAGAAACCCAAAGGATTATGATCCAACCTCTTGGTTTTTTTCAGGTGGATACATTCAGTGTCCAAGCCGTTGATCTGGGAGAGCTAAAGAAAGTACGAATTCGACAGGACAACACTGGAAGCAGCCCAGCTTGGTTCCTAGAGAGGATAGAGATTATTGACACTAACGAGGAATCCACGTACGTAATGAGATTACCACCCTGAGCTATTGCAAGCCCTGGGGACTAGCCAAATCAGCTGTAGTCCCACTGAAATACAATTTGGGAAGATAATTTGCAATTTCAGTTTATGGAGGGAATGGGAAGGTATATTTAAGGTGAACTCTAGGGAGAACATCATCAAAGAGCAATTTGAATGTAGAATCAGATTTGGCTCATGTAGTGCTACATGAGTGTTATAAGGGATTCTGGTAACTGTAGTCCAAAACATTAAACTTTTTGTAGGTTTTGAAAGCTTTTCCACCATTGATTTAAACCAGGGGTGGCAACTGTGTCAGCCTCCAGATGTAGTTGAGCTCCAGTCCCCAATAGTCTTAGTCAGCATTGTTAATGAATATCGGGAGGTGCAGTTCAATAACATTCGGAGGGTCACGCAGTTCCCCTCTCTGTTCTCAAGGCATCCCTACAAGAATGGGTGGGAATTATGCAGACCTCCAGATGTTCTTGCACCGCAGATCCCAGCAACTGTACCCAGTGTAGCCAGTGATGAAGAAAGCTGGATGAAAGAAACACCATCTGGAGAACTATATGAGTCCTACCTCTTCTGTAAAATACCTTGAATATTTTACAATACGTTCTTGTGTGAATCTGTTGCCCATGAGAGGCCCGTTAAGTTGGAAATGACTTGAAGGCACACAACAGCAAACAATAATTTAGAAGTAACTCATTTTTCCTTCAATAATAATTAATAATTTAATAATAATTTCTTTTATTTATATACCGCTATTCCAAAGATCATAGCGGTGAACAGCAAGTAAGCTAATTAGCAAGTAAGCTAATTTGCCCCCAACAGTCTGGGTACTCATTTTAGCGACCTCGGAAGGATGCAAGCCTGAGTCAAGCTTGGGCCCTTTTGCTGGTCTTGAACTCGTAACCTTGTGGTTTTGAGTGAATGGCTGCAGTATAGGCATTTAACCACTGCACCACCATGGCCACCAGGGCTCTTACTCCTGGCAAAGTATGTATGCCATTACAACTCTTACAGGAGAAAGCTAGGCATGCCTACTCAGATGTAAAACCCCATTATTTTCATTGGGGCTCTGTCCTATTGGAGTATATATAGGATTGCAGCTTCAGTCTCTTCTCTTTAGAGGTTTTCATTAGAAAAATAGAGGCTGGCTTTATTTTGGGCTGCTTAAGTTCCAGGGTCAGCAACTCAGTGAACAATGCCAAATCCACCCACATTACCAAACTAAGGACAAAAGAAGCATGGAGAAAGCAGCATCTGTGAAAATGATATCCAGTAGCAGATCCCATTAGATCAAAGCCAAGGGACCTTTGGTTCACCAAATTATTATTATTATTATTATTATTATTTTCTTTTCTTTTATCCCAACCTTCTCCCAATATAGGGACTCAAGGCAGTGAACAACAAATATAAAACAATACAATTTAAAAACAGTTTAAATACACACACACAAAAATAATTTTAAGAGTTAAAACAGTTATAAATTAAAATTAAAACAGTTGTAAATTAAAATGTAACATGTTAAAAATACAAATGCTGCACAACATTTAAAACCCAGCACTTATCAGCTTAAAAAGCCTGACTGCACAAAAACGTATTTACCTGGCGCCGGAAGGATAATAGGGATGGCGCTATCCTGGCCTCTCTAGAGAGGGAGTTCCGAAGCAGATGTTTTGGACTACAGTTGCTAGAATATATTATCATTGCTTTGGCTTTATGGAGAATGGGACTGGTTTGGGAGTTTGTAAGCTAAATATCTGGAGGAAAGATTTCCACCCTTTTACTAGAGAATGTGTCAAAGAAAAAGGCAGGGCTTTGGAGATGGAATTTCTAAATGTTATTTATTTGGAGACCAATCTTGTCTGCAGTTATATAACCACACAGCAAAACAAAACAAAATCCAAAATCTGCAAAGAAATGATACCTTTATTGGCCAAATAAAATGCACAAAACACATTATGTAAGCTTTCAAAGCTCCACTGGCTTCTTCATCATGTTTTAAAACATGTTTAAAAATCATGTTTAAAAACATGTTTAAAAATCATGTTTTAAAACATGTTTAAAAATCATTCAAGAGAAAGAAAAATGTGTTTCTGTTGGAATCTCAGGCCTACATTTTGTATCAGATACTATGTTTGCTGTAGTTCACTTGGTTTGGAGGGATCTCAATGCAGACAGAGGCCACTCCCCTATTTTTCGGCTATGTGGGGATCAAGACAAATACAGTAAAATTTAAACTCCATTTATATCTGTGACAGTTATGCTTCCATATGCCTGCTTAAGTGCTTGTACTGTAATAGGGAGATGGGTTTTGCTCCTCCCAGTGTTCTTTCCCATATGAGATGGGGTTCATTTGATGGAGAGGAGGGGCTTTGGCTGGCTTGTATTTCTCCTCCCATATTTTATAAAAGCGACTGGACTTAAGAAACAAAGGTGAGATCTTAGAAAACAGTGTCTTTAGTCACCTTCTTTCCTCCTGATACTACAAAAGCAATTCTTTTCAGCACTTTGCAACACTTTTGAGCCCTTCTAACTTAATAGTAGGGTGTCCTTCAACTTAAGGTATAGTGACCTATCCCTCTTCCAGATTGCTGTAAAATCTAGAGTTCAGAAAAATTCCTTTTGGGGAGAATTCAGCTCCCAGAAATCTTGACCACCTGTTTGGAGTTTGGAGCTGTAGTCAAAAAATTTGCTAACCTCTGGTTTGTCACCAGATTTAGTGATCTGCAGCTGGTGAAGTCAGAAGTATTCAACAGTGTTGTTTTTGCAGTTATTATTTCCCGTGCCAGAGGTGGTTGGCAATGGAAGAAGATGATGGTCAGATTGCTAGAGAACTGGTCCCAGTGGATGAAGCATTTGTGCTGAAGGCTTCAGCTTCACTCGGCCTGGAACAGAAAGGTTTGTAGTCAGCCTTTCAAAAGTTCATCTCCATTAAAGCCAGAAATAAAACGAAGTACCTTAAACAGTGTTAACACTGAGAAAAGCCTATACCTTTTATAAATGGGGTGATATCAGTGGAGGTGGGTGACTTCCGTGTCAGTGGGAGAGGGAATCAGCTTCAGGCTGTAGTATGAATTTTAAAGGGGTTGTTCAAAGTCCTGGACCTTATACCCAAAGTAACTTTAGGACTTTGGATAGCTCCATAAACATTCATATGGAAATCTAATTTGTTACCCTGCTGACGTCAGAGCCAACAGCTTCCACTGTGTGACAGTTTTCACAGCGAGGAACTGTGCAGTTCTTAGATCCATGCAATTTCAGGTCTTCAGAGCCATGGGCTGAACCCATGGAAAAGTGGCTGCTATGGTTCATTTACTGGGAAATAGGAAACCCTTCTCAGGATGGACTGTGACTGTGTGCAAAATTGTGTAGATACAATGCATGATGAAGAATCATATGGCTCATAGGAAGCTGCCTTCTGTCGTTGCTGTGTGCCTTCAACTTGTTTCTGACTTATGGAAACCCTAAGGTGAACCTATCACAGAGTTTTCAAGCTGTGTATAGAGGGAGCTTGCCATCGCCCTTCTCTGAGGCTGAGAGAGTGTGAGACCCCCAGTGGGTTTCCGTGGTCAAGCGTGACTTTGAACCCTGGTCTCTAGAGTCTTAGTTCAATACTGAAATCACTACACCATGCTGGCTCTCTGCCTTCTAGTACTGAGTCAGAACTAGGGATGTGGAAGCATTTGAATTAGAGAAAGGGAAGGATTTGACAATCTTAATAAAAGTCACCTTTTCCTTGTTTCCTTCTCCTTATTGGAAGAGAAATATACCTCATCTCAAAAATTCAGACATTTGTGATGCTTACAGGGCATTTGAGGTATATAAAGAGTGCTTAATGATGCATGCATTTTAAAAAGTGAATAGCTAATAAATGCACACAGTTGGGAAAAAATGCACAGAAGCATTCTTTGGTCAATGGAGGGAAATGCAAAAGTAAGATGAAATATGTAAATAAATGCATTCAATATGCATGGATTTCTATTCAAAAACCTCTTCCACAAAGTATTGCAGACTGATACAAGAAAAGGAGGGAAAGAGAATTCAGCTGAGTTTTGGAGAAATGTGCTTAAATGAGTACATTTAAATGATGAGGCCTAAATTCAGTTTTTACTCTTTAATATAGTAAACCCATTAAATCAATGGAACTTGATCAATGGGCATTTACAGAAGTTCCATTAATTTAATCGATCTGCTTTAGCTGGAACTAATGATTGATACCTGATAAAAATTTACACCCACATTTAGGAGTTTATCACACAGGAGGGAAGTGCCCAAATCCCATGGATAAACAGGAGTTAAATCTGGGAATATCCCACAAAGCGGAATCGTTTTCAGACAATGTCCCCCAACATCACTATTATCCCTATTTAACCCGCTAAATAAGTGTGGTATTTGGCTGCTTTTGGCCACTTTTTATTTTCGGGAAAATCCCAAAAGTAAAAAGCACTTTATTAATGGGTTAAATGCAGGATAATGATGACATTGGGGGATGTTGTTTGAAAACAATCCTGCAAGCAGGATATTCCCAGATTTAATTCCCGTTCATCCACTGGTTCTGGGCACTTTGTTTCCTGTATGATAAACTCCTTAGAGTGCATCTGCACTGTAGAAATAATGCTATTTGCCACCACTTTAATTACTATTGCTCCATGCTATGGAACCCTGGGATTTATAGTTTTACAGGTTTTTAGCCTTCTCTGCCAAAAAGTGCTGGTGCCTCACAAAACTACAAATCCCAGGATTCTGTAGGATGGAGACATGGCAGTTAAAGAGGTGTCAAACTGCATTGTTTCTACAGTGAAGATGCATCCTTAGAGCACTGGTCCTTCTACCTCAGTTGTTATCTACTCTAGCTTTTCCTAATGAGGTATTCTTCAAGTGCTCTAGCTTTTTACTCCTCTGGTACCTCACCACTGGCTATGTTAACTAGGCCTGATGGAGCCTGCCTTGAATCCCATTGTGGGAGAAAGGTGGGATATAAATCCTGGAAATAAATAAAATAAACTTACCCCGGAAGGCATTGGGCTGGGGGTGCTAACTCTGTACTGGCTAACAGCAGTTTCTAAGATTTCACACAATGGGTTTTCCCAGCATTACATCAAGATTCCAGCGATTGAACTGGAATCTTTTGCACACAAAGCATGTGCTCTATTTTTGAGCTGTGGCTCATTTATCCTGAAGAATCCTGCAAGGAGGTAAATAAGGAGGAGATTCTACAAATCCTGGAGTGCTATTCTACCTGCTCTATAAATACTAGCATGGCTAATGGTTCCCAAATTTTGTCTTCCGTGTGTTTTGGACTTTGGCTCCCAGAATTCTCTGCCAGCATGGGCAATAGTCAGGAATAGTGTTGTTGAAATCTCAGATGTCTGGCAGAGTACATTTTGAGAACAACTGCAGTGCTTGCTCTGTGAATAGCAAAACTGCAAATGGATGGCTTTCTCACTTTGCCTGAAGATCTTTTCAAATGAGGAGCTCAGCCTTTATGATCTATTGCAAAATTCTGAAGCAGAAGTTTGGGTAATGTGTCCATGGTCAATAAATTTATTGAGGAGCGATCCAGAGGTCATTTTCTAGCTTCAGGACCTACCAGTAGATCCAGGGTGCAGCCTCAAGTTTTGAAATGTTTCTCCGTCAATTAAAACATAAGGACATTATAAACCACATTGGACCAAACCAATGGCCTCTCTAATCCAACGTCTGCAGATTTGCATCCTGCTAGAGAGAAGACATACACTCCTTAGAGACACAATTCTCCCATTTTACAGAGTAACTTTTTTTAAAAAAAAATGTATGTTATTTGTTGTGTGTGTGAAGGAGCTTCAAAAACAGCCTTGAAGTGCTGCCTGGAGCTCAAAGGCAACACGATTCCCACTGACTCCCCCAAGTGAATTTGACATCACTCCACAAAAGTTTCCCATGTTGTCTTTGGAAGGGTGATGGCAGTCATGTTCTGCTTTTTGGAACATCTAGAGAAAGAAGAAAAAAAAGAAAAGAAAAACCCTTGTTTTTCCTCACTACAAATTATATCTAAACTCTGCCTGTAAGGACATAATGATTGCTGTACTGTATCAGATTACCAATCTATCAAGTTTATCCTTCTGTCTACTGACATGGCTGCTAGCCAGAAAGCTGCTCCGAAGCAGAGTGTGCTGCTACTGCTACTGCAGACTGAGATCCTATTGAATGCTGATGGAATTTGTAAAGTTTCACTAGCAGAAGGTGTTGCAGAGCTTTCCCAGTACTTTCCCTGGCCTATCTATGAGCCAAGAGCTGTGCCTGATGGCATCCACCTGCTATTTCACAGGTTGGGGAAAACCATTGCTCCAGGAGGTACTGGATACTTTACACAACGCCAGTAAAAATACTTGCATTGGTGTAAACCCCATTTAAACCAATGTAAATCATGAAAAGCATTCTAGCTATCTCCTATACATTTGTGAAATCTGAAAGTATTATTGTCTTTTCCAGTGAGTCATGTTGTCTTGTGATCTGTGTAAAGTAGGACAGCCTTAGCTTAGTCATTTTGGCCTCTAGGGAGAGTTCAGGCTTGATTTACTCAAAGACCCATTTATTTGTCTTTTTAGCTATTCCTGATATTCACAGAATTCTCCTCCAGCATCATATTTTCTCTTTCCAGCACCTTTCTTCACTAGTCAGCTTTGACAGTCATATATACTAGTCATCAAAGAGCCAAGGAGAGTGCTAAAGAGGTGGCCACTTACACATTATCACAAAGGAGGGCAAAAGAGGGCACTGATTAGTTTTTATAATTTAAACCGAATTACAGCACAACTCACCTGAGCAGTAAGGACTGACCGGGTGACTGTCTGCCACTGAATCTACAATCCAGTTGTAGCTAACTCTGGTTGGATGGTTTCAAGGTCACCCGTCTTCTTTCTTATGGTTCTGTCTCTGCAAATCAGACTTGGACTGGACAAGTCTTCAAACAGAGTACACCTTCAAAAAGATTGTCCTCTAACAGTCATTTCCATAGGAAAATGTTCATAGTAAAAGAGGTCATGCAGCACCGTCAAGTCAAAAAAACTTCCATGTATATTCTGATATGTCCTTAGTGATCATTCCCCCTAGAACACTTAATGATGCATCAGAGGCCACTCAAGAAGGTCTCACAATTTTAGAAAATGCTCCACCTTGCCAAGTAACCCACAGATTACATTAAGAAAAGTGGTTGGTTCTGAAGTTTATGGTATATAGCAAAGCTCCCTCTTACTAGGATGTAAGTTGTAGGTATTTAGCTCAAGGGTGGGTGGAAAGCATGTGGCATTCTAGATGTGGTTGGACAACAACTACCACCAGCCCTAGGAATAGCTTATCCCCAACTTAGCCCTTTCAAAATACTGCCAGCCATAATTTTGTGTGTCATGAGGTCTTGCATCCAATATTGCTAAGGGTCAGACATTAGCAATAGTATTTCCAACTTCTGTGTATAGTTGTGAAGGCTGGACAGTGAAGCTAATAGGTAGAAAATCAACTTATTTGAAACGTGGTGCTTGGGAGAGCTTTGTGGGTAAAAAAAATGAATGGGTCCAAGAACAAATCATATTTGAACTCTCACTAGAAGCCAAAATGACTAAACTGGGGCTATCATATTTTGGGCACATCATGAGATGATGACTCAACGGAAAAGATAATAACTTTCCTTTCCATCCCACTTCTATGTTTATCTTCCAGCCTCTCTGCTCCACAGGGACTTCTGCTGCACCTGGAGTAGTGGGTTTATATCCAAGAAATCTCATGCAAAAATAAAAACAAGTTAGGAAGAAACTTTTCTGGAACATGGCCACATAGCCTGAAAAACCCACCAAAACTATAAAAACAAGTTAGTCTTGAAGGAGCTGCTACATTCCTTTCCCCCTTCTCCTTCCTTTCACTATAAAGGCACTAGATC